>NC_134361.1:56699442-56856942 GCF_048569485.1 Anomaloglossus baeobatrachus | reverse complement strand
TGTATTAGCATTCAATCGTTAGGGATCAGATTCAGCTCCTCATTCAGTATCTTTAGAATGAAGATTTGGAATCCAACCTTTGGGCTAGTTTCAGACATCTGGCTTTTCGCCGGTTTGCCGTTTTGGCGCACACCAGTACAGTGTATACAGTACAGTGGCAGCGCGACAAGCTCCGGTCACATGCTGTCATGTGACCAGAGCATGTGACCCGTAAGTTACAGCTCTGCCGTTGTACTGTATACACTGTACTGGCGTGCACCAAATCCGACAAACCGGCAAAAAGCCGGATGTGTGAAACTAGCCTTACTGTGTAGCACCCAGGGGGCAGGGGGATTTCAGGCACAGGGATCTCGTACCTGATTTACTCATCACCGGTCCAGAGTGATGATCTTTGAAGTCGCGGTGGCCTGCCCGGCTTCGTGCCCCGAGGTGTACACCAATAAGGAGGGAAGATGATGGGGGTGGTAGTAGGATGAATGTTGTGATGCCACCTGTGGTACGCGGCCAGGGATTAGCCGCCGCTGTCGCTGTCCTCCGGGGCAGATGGTAGTAGCAGCCAGAGATGGTATCGCTCCCCACAGGTGAAGCGGGCCCCAGGGAGGAGGATGAGGGGAGCAAGGATGGCGATGGCTTTTGGCACCGAGGCGCGAGGCGGTGGTGCCGGTAATAAGAGTCCGAGTCAGTGGCTTTACTCACTCTTTGTGTTGCACCGCTCGCCCGTAGAGTACTGGTCACCTGCTGTGATGGGCCCCATCGACCCCGGATAAGTTAGGAGAAGTCGCCGGTGTTTGAAAGAAGAAGAAAGTCCTTTTTCAGAGTTGCCCTTCCTGCCAGGAGGAACCTGGGCTGAGCGCTCCGCTCCAAGCCGCAGGCCCCGTGAAGAGAAGTAAGTGGTGCTAGTATCGTGTCCCAGAACTGGTGTCCCGGGTAGACTGACTAGTGATTATGTGAGTTTGCTCCTATTTCTACCCCAAGTGGAACCCGCCTCCCAGGTGGTTGTCCTAGTGACCGGAACATTCCCAAGCTTTGTGTTGGCCAACCCCCTGCCTACCCTAGTCCAGCTCCCCAGTGAGAAGACTCCTGAGCTTTAGGTAAGGTGTGAATGTGGAACACCGGTCATTAACCCCCTCCTTAGCCGAGGTGAATACCGCACCTTAAATGAGGTGCAATACTCTGTGGCGACTGAAGCCTCAGGGGCGCCACAACTGCATAAACTGAATATTTATTTTGGCAGCCATCAATCATGACTTCTTTAAAAGACCAGACTATATCCCAGATGCAGGCCGAGAGGAATCTGATTGTTGTCTTAAATTGTGATTTTTGTCATCCTGAATTACGACCTTCTACAGTCCCGTCTGGGTGAAGAGTTGTTCATGTGAAAACGCATTATGTAACATGTTTCGGCTGGTCCTTCACATTATGAAGAATTTGCTGTATAATATATTACCACTCATTGCCTGTGATGATGACATGTGGATAATTGGATTCTAGCTGGCGAGGCATATGTATCATAAAGACGGCTCAATCCGCGGCTATGGTGCCATCTGGGGGGAGGTGGCACAGTCTGAATTTGATCCTACCGTCTTTGCTTTTGTGTTGCAAGTATCTGAAATAGGGTTCGTTCCCCTATGCAATGTGCAAATGACCCTCTGCTGCGAGTGTCAGCCAAGGGTCATGCGACTCTGATCCGATCTTGCGATCAGGTCACAGCTGTGGAGGAGAGGGGGGAGCACTTTCTCCCCATCTCCTCCGCTGCCTGTCTCTGCGTACATTGCACTGCAGTCGGATGACATGCGAGTGCAGTGCAATGTTTCACACGCACCCATAGACTTGTATGGGTGTGTGTGAGCCGACAATCACTGCCAAACGCAGCATGCTGCGATTCATTCCTCATACCGCTATGGCATGAGATATCAATCGCAGATGGACGCTGCCCCATAGTTTTGCACTGGTGCGAGTTCAGTCTAATGTTTTATCGGATTGCACTCGTCGTGCAAAACCCAAGTGGAACCAAGGCCTTAACTGGTAGCACACAATAGAGAAGAGAAGTTTTCCAAAAGTCACGTACAAGGCATGGAGGGGGAAATGATCACTAAGTCCTTCTGTGCTGGATGAAGAGAGGATACAATGAGATAATTGCTCTGGAGCACTCGTACGGCACCTAATGTGTGACCTGCCCTATGTTCGGTCATTGTGAATATTAGATTGGGCTATAATTCTGTGTATCTGAGGTTGTGGGGTATGATCTGGGCAGGGGAGGACATAACATTGGTGCAACCTGTGGGGCCCATGAGATAAGGGGGCCGCCATTCCCTCCAAAGTAAATGGAATTGTACATTATTATGAGCTATTGGACTTCAAGGGTCCATACTGTATACTGTTCTTGCACAGGGGCCCAAAAGGTAAGGGGGCCACCACCTCCAATGTAGGTGGAATTGTACATTATGGTAAGCTATTGGACTTCAAGGGCCCATATACTGTTCTTGCCCTAGGGCCCCCTTCTGTATGTGTCCGCCAATGGGTCTGGGTTAATCACAAGCGGACAGAGACAGAAGAGGGCCCCTGTGCAATAATAATATATGGGCCCCTTGCAGTCCAATAATCCATCATAATGCATAATTAATTCTGCTTTGGAGGTAGTAATGCCCTCCCCCCCTTACCTCTTGGGCCCCTGTGTGGTCACACAGGTTGCATCAATGATATGTCCGCCCCTGGGGTTAATAATATGCTTAGTAATATCCTCCAATGGAAGGCTCCTTGTCTGCCAATGTATAAGAATGTGAATAAATTGCATCTTAAAAAATAAAAAATAAATAAGAAAAATAAAAAATTACATACCACATGCTTACTGTCACTTCATAGGAAAATGTTGCTTACTGGTCTTTCCTATCTAGTTAAAAAGATATGACTGCCATCCAGTCACATGCAGCCCTTTAGCCTCTGAGCGGGTGATTGAGGACCGTTAGATATATTCAGTGTATGTGTAGGGAATGTTTCTGGCACATATGACGAGTGTAGAAGAAAAAACGAATGATTGTGCTTCTCTTTGCGTTTCAATAAGTAGATTTTGATCTTCTTTATATCTCTTGTATTAATGTATTTCATCACAATTAAACTGTCTCTGTCCTTCCACAGGGCCGATGCACGCGAGAAAATTGTAAATATCTACATCCTCCTCCGCACTTAAAAACCCAGCTAGAAATCAATGGACGGAATAACCTTATACAGCAAAAGACAGCAGCCGCAATGCTGGCACAGCAGATGCAGTTCATGCTCCCCGGCACCCAGCTACAGCCAATCGTAAGTATATAGTCTGCGCCAATCTGGCGGCTTATGCAATATGTAGTGTTTTTATTATTATTTTTCTGGAGGGTTTAAAGGATATGAACCCTCTAACACCTTTGATGACTTAAATGCATATATTTAGGGCTACAAAATGTTGGGGGATTTTTTCAATTGGGTTTCATTAAAAATGTTGCACCATTTGACTCATGTTTCCATGCACATTCAACTCTGTGGCTTAATTTAATAATAAACATTTCTGACATACAAAAACAAAACCCAAAAACAAATAGTGACCAATATAGCCACCTTTCTTTATGATGACACTCAGCAGCCGACCATCCATAGATTCTGTCAGTTGCTTGATCTATATATGATCAACATTGCGTGCAGCAGCCACCACAGCCTCCAAACACTGTTCCGAGAGGTGTACTGTTTTCCCTCTCTGTAGATCTTACATTTTATGCGGGACCACTGGTTCTCTATGGGGTTCAGATCAGGTGAAAAGGGGGGCCATGTCATAATTTTTTCATCTTTTAGACCTTTACTGGCCAGCCACGCTGTGGAGTAGTTGGATGTATGTGATGGAGCATTGTCCTGCATGAAAATCATGTTTTTCTTGAATGATACCGACTTCTTCCTGTACTACTGCTTGAAGACGTTGTCTTCCAGAATCTGGCAATAGGTCTGGGAGTTGAGCTTCACTCCATCCTCAACCTGAAAAGGTCCCACAAGTTCATCTTTGCTGATCCCAGCTCATACCAGTACCCCACCTCCACCTTTCTGGCGTCTGAGTCGGAGTGGAGCTCTCTGCCCTTTACTGATCCAGCCTCTGGCCCATCCATCTGGCCCATCCATCTGGCCCATCAAGAGTCACTCTAATTACATCAGTCCATAAAACCTTTGAAAAATAAGTCTTAAGATATTTCTTGGCCCAGTCTTCAAGTTTTATCTTATGTTTCTTGTTCAAAGGTGGTGGTTGTTCAGCCTTCCTTATCTTGGCCATGTCCCTGAGTATGGCACACCTTCGGCTTTTTGATACTCCAGTAACGTTGCAGCTCTGAAATTTGGCCAAACTGGTGGCAAATGGCATCTTAGCAGCTTCACGCTTTATTTTCCTCAATTCATGGGCAGTTATTTTGTGCCTTTTTTGCCCAACACGCTTCTTACGACCCTGTTGGCTATTTGCCATGAAACGCTTGATTGTTCGGTGATCATGCTTCAAAAGTTTGGCAATTTCAAGACTGCTGCATCCCTCTGCAAGACATCTCACAATTTTGGACTTTTCAGAGCCCGTCAAATCTCTCTTCTGATCCATTTTGCCAAAGGAAAGGAAGCTGCCTAATAATTAAGCACACCTTATATAGGGTGCTGATGTCATTACACCGCACCCCTCCTCATTACAGAGATGCACATCACCTGATTTACTAAATTAGTAGTTGGCTCTCAGCCTTTACAGCTTGGAGTAGGACAACATGTATAAAAAGTATCATGTGATCAAAATACTCATTTGCCTAATAAATCTTTGCATCATTATCCAAGCAGTTTCTAGCAGCCTCTGGAGCTTTGGTTGTGGTAACCTGTCCTTGAAGCTGTTGATCTTATGTATTATTCAGACTTGTGTTGTGAATTTGTATAACCCAATATTTGTGCTATATTTTAAGGCTCCAACAATGTGTCAGGCTGTTGTTAGATCAACTTATGTCTTAGATTATGACAAAAGACCACGCATTTCTCAAGTATTCCCCCTTCTATTTAATATGGAAATAGAACAGATCTACTGGGTTTTTGTGGTTTCTAACTCGTGTGCAGATATATTCTGTGCACCCTTTGTATTCCTAATCATGGAAATTAGAAGTGCATAGAGATGTAGTGTCAGCGTATTTTGTAGTTGTTAGGAGCAGAAGTTTCCAGAATCTACAACGTTAACAAGTTGTTGTAGAAATGACAAAAAAACTGTGATAACCTTGAAGAACCATAAAAGAGAGCAACCATTAGCATCCCTCACACTTCTCTGTTCTATGGAAGAGGTAAGGAGCTCCCAAATCAGGGTGCAACATGGTGGCCTCAATGCATGCATCAATATTTGATGATTTAGGGGTCTTATTCCCTGGTCCTGCGCTAATCATCAGTGTGAAGATCCTTAATGTTTTTCTAGGCAAAGTAGCTTGTGTGTCAATGTAGCAATGACTGGTATAACAGCTCAATTGATAAGTTGGTACCTTGGTCACTTTCTTCTGATGTTCGAAGAAGCCTCCACTGGTCCAACATTAATGGCCTATCTTAGTCTGTACCTACTTTAACCTTTAAGACAGACCTAATTAGGCCCATCCACCTCACATCTGGTGCCTGTCTTTATCATATATGCCACGAATGTTCCCAATAAATATGTAAAACTATGGAGGACCTATGGACCATGGATGACCTATAACTCCATTTCATTAAGCCAACTGCAATAAAAAATTATATTGCACAGTAGAGTTGTTGTTGTTTTTTAACCATGATGGTGTATGGATGATGTTTTCTGCTGTAGACCACTCATCATATGGATTTTTCATTACATGGCTCCATTAAACATATGCCTTTATAGCCTATGGGCGATGGACCGTGTTCTAGTGTGGCTTGCCTTGACTTGAGGCAATGCAAATGTTATGCCCCATTTTAGAGGATTTTTATTTTTTAAAGGAGCACCGAGTTCCCCCCTCCAAAATGTAATAAAACCATCTTCCACTACAAAAGAAGTATCTCTGGGATTAGGCAAGTATTAAGAATCCACTTCTTCCATGCCCACTGAGAGGGTCGGCATCGAAGTGCAATTACAGTCACACTATTATGCTGCTTGACTTTAAATACTGAAATCTTATAGGCTTATTGTTTGATGCAGCCACATGATGAAGAGTGGTGGTAGGGTAGAGCACTGATCTGTGGTCTACCACAGAATCCAACTGTATCGCATCATATTGATGCCGATACAGTTCAAATTGGCACTCGCTCGGCAATCCATGGCACTTGGTTAGAAGTCCAAAGTATGAACAAAACCCTGGCTCTTTGGCACTAGCGACTACATTGTTTTATGATATTTTGCGCTCTGGTCAATAGACCATGTGCTCCCTTCACCAACCCCCCACCCCCATCTTATGTACCTTGTGAAGAACGATATCCAATAGCATCTATTACCTACAAATTATATCATCAGTTTAATGGTAATGTCATGAAAAACTATTGGAAAGCTAATGAGGCATCAGTTAAGTGAACGAATATAGTCTGAGTGAAGGATGCCACTGTTACAGTGCCTACAAGTAGTATTCAACCCCCTGCAGATTTAGCAGGTTTACACATTCGGAATTAACTTGGCATTGTGACATTTGGACTGTAGATCAGCCTGGAAGTGTGAAATGCAGCAAAAAAGAATGTTATTTGTTGTTTGTTTGTTTGTTTTTTTTAAATTGTGAAAAGTTTATTCAGAAGGTCATTTATTATTCAACCCCTCAAACCACCAGAATTCTGTTTGGTTCCCCAAAGTATTAAGAAGTATTTCAGGCACAAAGAACAATGAGCTTCACATGTTTGGATTAATTATCTCTTTTTCCAGCCTTTTCTGACTAATTAAGACCCTCCCCAAACTTGTGAACAGCACTCATACATGGTCAACATGGGAAAGACAAAGGAGCATTCCAAGGCCATCAGAGACAAGATCGTGGAGGGTCACAAGGCTGGCAAGGGGTACAAAACCCTTTCCAAGGAGTTGGGCCTACCTGTCTCCACTGTTGGGAGCATCATCCGGAAGTGGAAGGCTTATGGAACTACTGTTAGCCTTCCACAACCTGGACAGCCTTTGAAAGTTTCCTCCCGTGCCGAGGCCAGGCTTGTCCGAAGAGTCAAGGCTAACCCAAGGACAACAAGGAAGGAGCTCCGGGAAGATCTCATGGCAGTGGGGACATTGGTTTCAGTCAATACCATAAGTAACGTACTCCACCGCAATGGTCTCCGTTCCAGACGAGCCCGTAAGGTACCTTTACTTTCAAAGCGTCATGTCAAGGCTCGTCTACAGTTTGCTCATGATCACTTGGAGGACTCTGAGACAGACTGGTTCAAGGTTCTCTGGTCTGATGAGACCAAGATCGAGATCTTTGGTGCCAACCACACACGTGACGTTTGTAGACTGGATGGCACTGCATACGACCCCAAGAATACCATCCCTACAGTCAAGCATGGTGGTGGCAGCATCATGCTGTGGGGCTGTTTCTCAGCCAAGGGGCCTAGCCATCTGGTCCGCATCCATGGGAAGATGGATAGCACGGCCTACCTGGAGATTTTGGCCAAGAACCTCCGCTCCTCCATCAAGGATCTTAAGATGGGTCGTCATTTCATCTTCCAACAAGACAACGACCCAAAGCACACAGCCAAGAAAACCAAGGCCTGGTTCAAGAGGGAAAAAATCAAGGTGTTGCAGTGGCCTAGTCAGTCTCCTGACCTTAACCCAATTGAAAACTTGTGGAAGGAGCTCAAGATTAAAGTCCACATGAGACACCCAAAGAACCTAGATAACTTGGAGAAGATCTGCATGGAGGAGTGGGCCAAGATAACTCCAGAGACCTGTGCCGGCCTGATCAGGTCTTATAAAAGACGATTATTAGCTGTTATTGCAAACAAGGGTTATTCTACAAAATATTAAACCTAGGGGTTGAATAATAATTGACCCACACTTTTATGTTGAAAATTTATTAAAATTTAACTGAGCGACATAACTTGTTCGTTTGTAAGATTTATGCATCTGTTACTAAATCCTGCTCTTGTTTGAAGTTTGCAGGCTCTAACTTATTTGCATCTTATCAAACCTGCTAAATCTGCAGGGGGTTGAATACTACTTGTAGGCACTGTAGGTATCTGTCACATTCTCTGTTTTAGGCCTGCGCCACACATCCGTGCCTCCGGCACGTGTTTGTCATTTTTTACACGTACCGGCGGCACGGAGACACTTTAACCAATGCTACCCTATTGTAGCAGGCACACACACGTAAAACCACACGGAACGTGTGTCCGTGTGCGTTTGTACGTGTGTGCGTTTTTGAAAGCGCTGACATGTCCGTTTATTCACCGGCAGCACGGGTGTCACACGGCCCGCACCCGCACCACACGGGTGTAGTGTGGATGCGGTCCCGTGTGACACGCGCCGGAGAAAACACACATGTCATTGAAAAAAAAAAGAAACATTAACTCACCTTCTCCAGCCCTCCTGTCTCTGCCGCTGCTGCCTCTTGCTGCCGACCGCCGCTCATTATTCTCATTGAATATTCACTTCACTGCCTGGCAGCAGCAGCAGCGGGGAGACGGCAGGGATGGAGACCGAGGATCAGCACCACGGACAGCAGCGCGGACATCAGGAAGGACCAGGTGAGTATAATAATTACTGATTCTACGTGTGCTATCGCGGATAGCACACGTAGAACACACGTGTCCCGCACGTACCAGAGACACGTACTTACCTGCACGCAACACGCAGGGAAAATACGTGTCTCTCGGCACGTGCGTGAATTTCACGTGAGTGTGGCAGAGGCCATACAAATACCTTGGGGGCTTTTTCCATATATGCCAGACGTAACTAAGAGGAGAAAATGTGATGAGGCCCTTATAGACATCAAACATCTGAAAGGTGCCCTTCACCGTCACTTTTAATTGCTATTCTGAGCTTGGCAGCGATGGGGTCCTGGGTTAAAATCTCACCAAGGACAACCTGTGCAAGGACTTTATATTCTCCAGGTGTTTGTGTGGAATTTGTGAAGAAGATTCGGAGTGCACACGCCTAAAGGCCCTGTCACACACTGTCTGTGGTAGATCTGTGGTAGATCTGTGGTTGCAGTGAAATTGTGGACAATCAGTGCCAGGTTTGTGGCTGTGTACAAATGGAACAATATATATGTCCATGATTTCTCTGCAACCACAGATCTGCCAAAGATTTATCTCTGTGTGTGACGGGGCCTTTAGTCTTCGAGATGCTAGTGTAATGGGAGTGGATTTTCTCAAGCTTCAGTAGACATTCACTGTGCACTCATTCCATTAAAAGTGAAAAATGTCATTGAAGTTCTACAGTCATATCAGCATATACAAAAAGGTGCTTCTAAGCTGCTACAAAAGGTAAAGATGATGTTTCGATTCCAAGGGAATCTTTCTTAAACCATTGCTAATGGAGTTCCATATGGGGGGAAGTCTCATGTGGTGTGGGTTTCCTCCAGGTTCACCGGTTTCCTCCCACACTCCCAAGACGTATTGATAGAGAATGTAGATTGTGAGCCCTAATAAAGACTGTGATGATCACTAGCGGGCACAGACAGAAAAGGGCCCCTGTGCAAGAACAGTGTTTGGGCCTTTTTCACTCCAATAACTCATCAAAATGCACAATTTCACCTGCTTTGGAGGTACAAATGGACCTCCTTAGCACTTAGGCGCCTGTGCAGCCGCACAGGTTGCACCAATTATATGTCCACCCCGGTGGTGAAGTCTGTAAAGTGTTGTGGATATTAATGCAACTATAGAAGTAAGAATAAATCAAATGTGCACCACATAGTACTAATTAGTTTTAGAAAAAGGTATATAATTATATATACAGTATATACATATATATAAGAAGTCTTCCAGAAACTGGCAGTAGGTCTGGGAGTTGAGCTTCACTCCATCCTCAACCTGAAAAGGTCCCACAAGTTAATCTTTGATGATACCAGCCCATACCAGTACCCCACCTCCACCTTGCTGGTGTCTGAGTCGGAGTGGAGCTCTCTGCCCTTTACTGATCCAGCCTCTGGCCCATCCATCTGGCCCATCAAGAGTCACTCTCATTTCATCAGTCCAAAAAACCTTTGAAAAATCAGACTTAAGATATTTCTTGGCCCAGTCTTGACGTTTTATCTTATGTTTCTTGTTCAGTGGTGGTTGTTTTTTAGCCTTCCTTTCCTTGGCCATGTCCCTGAGTATGGCACACCTTGTGCTTTTTGATACTCCAGTAACATTGCAGCTCTGAAATATGGCCAAGCTGGTGGCAAATGGCATCTTGGCAGCTTCACGCTTGATTTTCCTCAATTCAAAGGCAGTTATTTTGCGCCTTTTTTGTCCAACACGCTTCGTGCAAACCTGTTGGCTATTTGTCATTAAACGCTTGATTGTTCGGTGATCACGCTTCAAAAGTTTGGCAATTTCAAGACTGCTGCATCCCTCTGCAAGACATCTCACCATATTGGACTTTTCAGAGCCCGTCAAATCTCTCTTCTGACCCATTTTGCCAAAGGAAAGGAAGTTACCTAATAATTAAGCACACCTTATATAGGGTGTTGATGTCATTACACCGCACCCCTCCTCATTACAGAGATGCACATCACCTGATTTACTTAATTGGTAGTTGGCTCTCAGCCTATACAGCTTGGAGTAGGACCACATGCATAAAAAGTATCATGTGATCAAAATACTCATTTGCCTAATAATTCTGCACACAGTGTACTGTAGCGTTGGGCTGGCTTGTGCTGGGACTCACAGGACCAGTAAGATCAGAAGCAACTCAGCGGGAACTGAGACTGTGTTTCAATATGCCTTGTACAATTGAAACATGCTGGAATACATGCGCCTGCTATCTGGTGTATAAAGTTGTTGTCAAAGATGAAACATTGAGTAAAGTACTGTTGTTTAAAATGAACTGGTGGTCTCCTTGTTATCCATGTAGGCCAGCCGACCTGCATGGGTTCACAGCTCAGACGACACAAGTCCACACAGCCAGCCAGGGCCAGCTCTTTCAGGTAGCGTTCCAGGACGTCCAGAGTTTCATCCCTCACACAACTCTACATTCGGGATTTCACAATTTCAGTAAAATCTGACATTGAGGAAATCATTTAACTTGTCAAGAAGAGAAACCCAAATGGTTGTATCTTCTTATCTGGACTGTATCACTGTATAAAACTTCAGGAGAGATACAATGGCACAAAGCTAATCTGTAGACTGGGGAGGTAAGGCCCGGCCATAAAGTACTGCTTAATAAATGAAAGTTAATGGGGAATGTTTTGTCTGCCGTTGTCGTACTTACCATGAATAATCATTCGCATGGATCCCACTTAACCTTGCAACTCATCTGGAAGCTGTCTATTACTTTTAAAGACTTGCACTCAGGCATCGGGCGAGGCCTCGTGAAAAGCATCAGCAATTGCAAATAATGTCACTAAGTGATAAGTTACATGTACGGAGCCGCCGTAATTAACAGATGCTGAATTAATTTAACATGAAACACTTTGCATCTTTGAGATTCACATCGCTTAAGCTATGAGCGTCTACGATGACCATTTAACGCTATAGACTCTACTCATTCAAAGACCACGTTACTGGATGTGCATTTTGTATCTAATGAACGTAATTGGGAGCACGTTTCCTGCAAGATCAGACAATAACCGGTGATGTCTGCAATATTGGAAGCTGTAATTACAGTTTATTCACTGCTGTACAGTAATAGAAATGTAACATGACATGGATTTAAGATAGTGGGCTGCCAGGCAAGTATTGCACCCCCTAACACTGTGATAATGGCCCTGAGTTCCCCTTTAGAAAGTATTACTGCACCCATAACGTTTTAAAATGCTTGCCACAAGTTTTTTATTGATGCTTACGCTTAGAGGTACTTTACACGTTGCGACATCGCTAGAATCATCTAGCGATGCCGAGCGCGATAGTACCCGCCCCCGTAGTACATGCGTTATGTGGTGATTGCTGCCGTAGTGAACATTATCGCTACGGCAGCTTCACACGCACATACCTGGTCGGCGACGTCGCTGTGACTGCCAAACTATCCCTCCTTCGAGGGGGAGGTGCGTTCGGCGTCACAGCGACGTCACTAATCGGCTGTCCAATAGAAGCGGAGGGGCGGAGATGAGCGGGACGTAACATCCCTCCCACCTTCTCCCTTCCGCATTGCCGTCGGGACGCAGGTAAGGAGATGTTTGTCGCTCCTGCGGGTTTACACACAGCGATGTGTGGAGCTGCAGGAACGACAAACAACATCGTACCTGAGGTCGACCCGACATTATGGAAATGAACGACGCTACACAGATCAACGATTTTCAATGCTTTTGCGATCATTTATTGTCGCACCTAGGATTTACACTTTGCAATGTCGCTACCGGCGCCGGATGTGCGTCACTAACGACATGACCACGACGATATTTCGGATGCGATGTTGCAACGTGTAAAGCCCCCCTTAGGATAGGCCATCAATATCTGATTGGTGGGAACCCCCTCTGTTCAGCTGATTCCTGCAATGGCCGGAAGTTCTTGGATGCTACCGGGATACGGCAGATATATTATTATAGTAGGCATGGCCAGGTACTGCAGATCCAACCCCTATTCAAATTCATCCAGCCGTGGCCACTATTGTTTTTATGAAGCTACTGTGTTCTGGTAGCATCTCAAAATTTGTGGCCAGTGACAGCTGATCGGTGGTGTTGCCCCCACCAATCAGATATTGATAGCTTATCTTCAGTATAGGACATCAAAGAAAAAAAGTAGTGGTCAACCTCTTTAATGCTTCATTAGTTCCCCTTTAAAAAGTAGTGATGCCACCTTATTGCCACCATCCATAGAAAACATAGTTTATACTCGTCTAATCTACGGGACCGAGTCCCCTTCTTCCCTGCACAGAAAGCAGTCCAGTACAGGCGGCACATTGCAGTATACAGCACCCCTTGGCATACAGGACGGAGAATTGTGAGATATGAATCCTATTGCTCCCTGCTGTATCATAGAATCCAATAGTTTCAAGATGATGTTGATGCCACAATTCAAAATGGCACTTGTCTGGAGATCTGGGGCAACAGGTCAGAAATCGGGGGCATGTGTTCAACCTCCGAATCTTTATGCGCCACTACTCCTCTCTTAAAGGGAACCTGTCACCAGATTTGGTGACTATAACCTACAGTCAGCACCAGTGAACTCTTATATGCATCATTCTAGAATACTGTATATAAGAGCCCAGACCGCACTGTATAATGTAAAACAGACTTATGATACTCACCTAATGGGTGGTACAATCCGGTGGGTGTCGCTGCTCTCCTGTCCGGCGCCTCCTCTTTCCGGTCCAGCGCCTCCTCTCTGCTGTGATTGCCATCCTCCTTCTATCCAGCTGAGTATGGATGACATTTCCTATGTCATCCACGCAAGCCAGCATTGTGGTCCTGCTCAGGGCAGGTCAAAGTATTGTAGTGCGCATGCGAGGACGGTCTATCACCTTTCCTCATGCTTGCGCATTACAGTACTTTGATCTACTTTCACCAGGGTATATCAAAACGCGCCTGCTCAAGACCGGAATGCCTGCCTGTGTGGATGATGTAGGACACATCATTCATACTCAGCTGAGTAGAAGGAGGATGGCAATCGCAACAGAGAGGAGGCACCGGACCGGAGAGTTCAGACGCCAGACCGGAGAGCAGCGACACCCATCAGACCAGACCATCCCCGTTGGTGAGTATTTTAAAATTGATTTTTACATTCTATAGCGCGGCCTGGGTACTTATATACAGCAAGTTAGAATGCTGTATATAAGAGCTCACTGGTGGTGGCCGCAGCTTATAGGCCCCAAATCTGGTGACAGGTTCCCTTTTAATTCTACTCCAATGATACGCTACTGACTTTTAAACTATGTTGCGTTATGAAGTGTCTCTATAATGTCTAATTCAAGGTACAAGAGGAAGACTCGGCACTCAAAAGTCTGTGATGCACAGATGAAATTTTTTAATGCAATAATCCAGTTGCAAAATATAATGTTTTGGTCCAAAGTTCCAGACATGGTCGCTTTACTCCTGAGCTCTGCCTCCTGGAAACTCTTCTCCCATGGCAATCCGTTACTATCTGTTGAAGGTCCGGAACTTTGGACCAAAACGACTGGATTGCCACATTAAAAACTTTAAACCATTCATCACAGACTTCTGAGTGCAAAGTCTTTTGCGGGTGATACGATCTATCGTGCGATCGCACGAGCGATCGTACCCGCCCCCGGCGTATGTGCGTCACGGGCAATTAGTTAACCCCGTCACACGTACTTACCTGCTGAGCGAAGTTGCTGTGGGCGGCGAACATCCACTTCCTGAAGGGGGTGGGATGTTCGGCGTCACAGCGATGTCACACAGCGGCCGGCCAATAGAAGCGGAGGGGCAGAGATGAGCGGAACGTAAACATCCCGCCCACCTTCTTCCTTCAGCATTGCCAGCGGCACAGGTAAGCTGCAGTTCATCGTTCCCGGGGTGTCACACGGAGCAACGTGTGCTACCCCAGGTACGATGAACAACCGGCGCAAAGAAGAATAAACGATTTTTTAAAAATAAACGACGTGAAAACGATACACGATTTGTAACTGATTTGCGATCGTTCTGACACACTCGTGGGTGTCACACGAAACGACATCACAAACGATGCCGGATGTGCGTCACGAAAACCGTGACCCCGACGACATATCATCTCCTATGACGCTCGCATTTCTCTTGTAGATTTTACAGGCTAGAAAAGAGATGAGCGAACCCAAGCTTTGGTTTTTGGTGTTCATACCAAACACAAGCTTTACAAAAAATACATAGTTCGCGTGCTTTACGTATACAAACCACTTGTGCGTGCATTGCTGTGCTCGGGTCTGTTCGGTGCTCGGCCCAGTGCGAGACACTTGCAGTGTTTGATTGGTACGCACTGGGGGAACAACAGCGTGATCGGATGTAGTGTGCACCAAACAAAAAAATGGAAAAACCTCACCCACCACCATGGATGTGTTCTGTTTATGGCTGGCTGCATGTGGGCGGAGACCCGAACTGCCCAATTAGTGGCTTCCATTGGGGTTCAGGTCAAGTCCGGGTCCCAAACCGAACTTTATCTAAAGTCCGGCTGAACCCGTTGAACCTTCCTCTGGATCAACATTTTAGGTTAGGTCATGAGCTGAACTCGATGGACCTAAGTCTAACGTCAAACTTAACTATGAAAATATAAACCGAACTTCCACAGGTCCGCTCATCTTTAGTCTGCATCCCTACTTGGACTCCCTCTACGTTGTGATTTTATATTTCTACATATTAGTCTAATTCAAAGTAGTACAATAGAGGAAGACCATGTGGCTTCAAGGAGTTCATGTAGAAAAGGAGTTCAGGTCCTGCACCTGACTGCATGACCATTGCATTAGCAGGACTCCATTCATGAAAGAAATTGCATTTTTATCAACTAAAAAATTAAGAGTGTAAATTGCAGAAAAAGTTTAAGACCGGGGCCACACGGGGACTAATGTGATCCTTACATGACACTCAGCTCACGCTGACAGCACAGCGGGAGGCGAGTGTCATGCGAGTGTCACTACGACTGAGGTCCGATCATGTGATCGGACCTCAGCTGCAGGGGACAGGATGGCGCTGAGGAGGGACGGGCCAGCGCTGAGGAGGGACGGGCCAGCGCTGAGGAGGAGTGGGAAGGATTTATATTCCTCCCTCCTCCATTGCTATTGCCATTCTCGCACTACACTCACAGTACACCGGTGTACTGCGAGTGCAGTGCGATTTTTCTCTCGCCCCATAGATTTGAATGGGTGCGAGAGAAAGAGACTCGCATTACAATCGCAGCATGCTGCAATTGTTTTCTCAGTCCGATTGGGGCTGAGAAAATAATTGATCATGGGTGCTGGCACATAATATTATAATTATAAGATACGCTAATTTTGGTCCGAGTGGAATGCGATGTTTTATCGCATTCCACTCGGTCCGATTTTCATGCCGTGTGTCTTAGGCCTAATAAAGCGCCTCCTTCTTGTATATACTCATCTGAGCTAATGCTGCAGTATTATATGGTATGATGACACAGACTGTCATCCGATTTCACAATGCAATCTGCATAAATTGATTAAAAAAATCTCATCCCCCGTACAGATAGTTTATGTCAGGCTGCCAGCAGGGGGAGCTGGAGTCCTGCAGGGAAAGACACTACACAGAGCTGAATGAGCAAGGAGGGGAACTCCCAGTGTGTTCTGATGCAGTGTCTGCTAACATCAGCCGGACAGTTGAAGCTGTGGAGCATGCGGGGGATGGTCAGACGGGTCCAGGTCATACACAGTACGGGCAGCAGGAAGACCGGAGGAACTAGCAGTGGAGGAGTCGAGATCAGGCCGAGGTCAGTACCAGAGGAAACAACCGAATGGGTAGGTAGGAGAGGGGGAAACAACCGGGGCTATTGTGGGAAGGAAGGAGGTGGGACAGAGGAATGGCAGAACAACTAGGGGACAGAACACAGACAGAGGCTTAGGGCACAGAGAGGGAATGGATCAGGATAACACTTTTAGGACCAGCACTCACAGGCAAAGCAGCGCTAAGCTTATAGCCAGCGCTGGTTCACTGGAAATGTCAGCTTTTAAGGCATCCAGGCTCCGGAAATGAGGACCGGGAGAAGGATCCGCCCCATAACCATGTGGACGGGGAGGTGAACCATGACAGTTTACTTTTAAAATCCATGTCTTAATGGATATATAATCTGGTGGCAGATCCCCTTTTAAATATTGTATTTCAGAGGTTCAGAAATCTTGCTCAGCTAGCAATAAAAATGTAGAAAGGCTTTCCAGGTTCAAAGTTGATGTAACAGTGCTGACAATGGATGCGATGGGCATGGAATGACCTATGGAAGATCATGCAGCACGCTGGCTCCTCGGGGGCTGGACTATTATAATTAATTTTAATGCTATTAGAGTTCAGATCATCCAGTGCTATGCAAAATAAAGTAACTATTATCATAAAAACTCTCGATCTACCCCTGAATATAGTAAATCAGAAAAAATGCATTTTCTTTATTTTTTTTTGTACCCCCAGGCTGCCTTGGATCAGGCATTTTAATGATTTGTAATAAAACTACACACAGTGGAAGCATAAACTCGTGTGAACTGTATGTGAACCTGTGACCCTCTTCCATAACTGATACAGTTGGCTGCTGCAAATATCTTCTAGAGCCATAGAGCCAAGTAGCACAGGGAAAGAGGTCAGGAGCATAATTGCTGACACAGAAAAAAAAAACAGTACTTGCAATCAAACTACAAGAAGTATTCCCAGCTCAGCTTTTGACCTGCTGTAAATGATAATATACTTTCTGCTATGCAGTGATCAACTTTAGATTTAGTACCATGTAAACTATAGGATATAAATATATGCAGTCATGGCCTAAAGTGTTAGCACCCTTGAAATTGTTCCAGAAAATTAAGTATTTCTCCAGGAAAACTATTGCAATTGCACATATTTTGTCATATTTCCCGTTTGTGAATTGGAACATCAAAACAATAGAGGAAAAAAGACGAATTTGACATAACTTCACACACAACCCCAAAAATGAGCCTGACAAAACTGTTGGCAACTTTATAAAATTGTTGGTAAACAACTTTGTTTCAAGCATGTGATTCTCGTTCAAACTCATCTCTGGCAAGTAACAAGTGTGGGCAATATGAAAATCACACCTGAAATCAGATAAAAAGAGAGAAGTTGACTCATTCTTTGCTGTGTGTGTGTGTGTGTGTGTGTGTGTGTGTGTGTGTGTGTGTGTGTCACACTAAGCATGCAGAACAGATAAAGGAGAAGAGAACTGTCTGAGGACTTGAGAACCAAAATTGTTGAAAAATATCAATAATCTCAATGTTACAAGTCCATCTCCAGTGATCTTGATGTTCCTTTGTCCACGGTGCATAACATAATCAACAAATTTACAATGTATGGCACTGTAGCTAATCTCCCTGGGCACTTTTATTGCATGAATTTGCGGCTGGTTTTCATATGGTGGGGATCTGCGCCTGGCCCTCTTAAGGCAGGGATCTGCGGCTGGCCCTCTTAAGGCAGGGATCTGTGGTTGGCCCTCTTACAACGGGGGATCTGCGGCTAGCCCTCTTACAGCAGGGATCTGTGGCTAGACCTCTTACTGTGGGGATCTGTGGTTAGGCCTTTTTACTGTGGGGATCTGCAGCTGGCCCTCTTACGACGAGGATTTGCAGCTGGCCCTTTTTACGGCGGGGATCTGTGGCTGGGCCTCTTACGGCGGGGATCTGTGGCTGACCCTTTTACAGCAAGGATCTGCGGCTGGCCCTTTTACGGTAGGGATCTGCGGCTGGCCCTCTTACGGCGGGGATCTGCAGCTGGCCCTCTTATGGCAGGGATCTGCAGCTGGCCCTCATATGGCTGGGATCTCCGGCTGGCCCTCATATGGCTTGAATCTGCGGCTGGCCCTCTTATGGTGGGGATCTGCACCTGGCCCTCTAATGGCGGGGATCTGTGGCTGGCCCTCATATGGCAAGGATCTGCGTCTGGCCCTCTTACGGTGGGGATCTGTGGCTGGCCCTCGTACGGCAAGGATCTGCAGCTGGCCCTCTTATGGTGGGGATCTGCACCTGGCCCTCCAATGGCGGGGATCTGTGGCTGGCCCTCATATGGCAAGGATCTGCGTCTGGCCCTCTTATGGTGGGGATCTGTGGCTGGCCCTCGTACGGCAAGGATCTGCAGCTGGCCCTCTTACGGTGGGGATTTGAGGCTGGCCCTCATACGGCAAAGATCTGCGGCTGGCCCTCTTACGGTGGGGATCTGAGGCTGGCCCTCATACGGCAAGGATCTGCAGATGCCCCTTTTACTAGAAATTGTAATACTATAAAGGTATTTTATACAATTTTCTTGAATGCCAAATATTGTCCTTTTACAATTATTACTGCAGCGAAAATATATCTCTGTTCCGTGTGATCCAGGAGTGTGAACAATAACAAAACAGCATTCACTAAAGACTGAGAACTTTATACTGGGGTAAAATAGTCAACTGCATTTGATTTTATTGACCTTTCTAATGTATTTTTCCACTACTTGTATACTGCACAGTAAAGAAAACTATGAATAACAGCGATCATGGCGAGTATCATAATCATGACCCCAGCTTCCACCATCAGCTGATGCTGTGCTTACAGTTGTTTTTCTCATATGCTGAATGCCTCCAGGTTATTTAGACATACTCATGTGATCGTCGTGTGATCTGGAAGGATTTCTCTGGGATTATCCAGACATAGTGTATACAGTTAAAGTAGTTATGGTTAAAAGATCAGTTTATAACATGAGAATGCGTAAAGGGTTATTCCTGTTATCATAAATGGGTGCGCTGGCGCAAATTGATTTGCAGGACAGGTCAGTATTCTGTGACCGGCAGGCGAGAGCACCTTCCGGCATCCTCAACTCTTCTTTTGCTTAGCCGGCTCGAGGCACCGTCACATGGGCATATTGCAACAGCAATGAAGTCTCGTCAGACCGGATAAACAAAAGAAGCGTCCAGATAAAATTTGGTCGTCAGCTCATGTCCGCCGGTAACAGATTGTTGACCTGGTTGCTGGACTTACATTCATACCATCACTAGTAAAATAGTAAAGTGCTTGTTAAAACAAGTAACTGTCACACCTGGTACGGGGAAGTACCAAGCAATTGGCGAAAGGTAAAAGAAGGGGACCCCTGCATCAGGGAAGTGGGAGATGGTGACCCGTGACCAAATCTACAGCTGGTCCCTGAGGTCCCTCACCACCCTAGATAGGTTCCACACCTATGCGCCGAGGAGGATACTTGACCCTAGGTATTCATGGTGCTGGACCTTAACTAGGCAACAGGTGGGATGAGCATTTCGTCAACCCCCCTAAAAGGAATACACAAGGAGGACACACAGGGGAAAATGCATGAACTACGTATCTACAGATGACACAGGCAGGAGTTCAGCAAAGCTTCAGCAACGATACCACAGATGAGAGCAAGCCACCTGCTTGCAACCAGACCTAAAATGAACTAAATAATATCACCAGCACCAGTCCAGGGAAGAATGGAGTATTTAAGCACCAAGAGAATGCTGATAATTAGCAGCTGGGTGGAAAGCAAGCATCTGCTGGGTCCAAAAGGGGGAGAGATAAAAATCCAGCAGGAAAGCTACCTATGACAATGAATCCTTACAGCAGGAACAATAGAAAGTCAAGGAGCATTTTACGCCTCCAAATAATGTGACCTTCTATTGCCAGAATCAACATGACTGTCTGTGACCTGTAAAACACCTCTGACAGCAACATTGCAGTTTACTTTTTATTAAATATCCTCTACGTTTTCAGCTTATTGAGTAGGTTACTGGCCACCTCTGCAGTTATCAGAAGTGGCCAGGCTCCTAGGCAAAAAAAGCAATACAACTTTCAAGCACTACTCTAAAGCTGGTTGTATTTGTGCAGCACAAATGCCGTTCCACTCTTCCCATGCTACAGATTCAAATTAGCTTTTGGCAAGCAGCATGGGAGAGCTCGCGATTTGGGACAGTTGCATGATAATGCCACTTGTACAAACTGTCAATCATTCAGGAGTGCACCATGACCAAACAAGCACAAGGCTCTGGAGCTGTGAGTCTTTAAAATCCTTTATGTTGTAGATTATATGTTGATTTTAAACAAAAGCAAAGAATATGGTTCAACACTAATAGACTGAAAATACTGCTGACTGGAAACTGGATCGGGCGCTAGAAGCCCAAGAAAATGCAACAATGGTGGTGCCAACCTGTGAGCGGGAAAGAAACATATAATTGAAGTTTGAAGAAAGAATAAGTGTCCTTTATTCTATATTCCATTAAAACATGTGGGCGGTGGAAGCGGGTCACATGTGGACAACGGCCGTTTCGCGTGTGATCGCGCTTCAACAACTCCTGACCTGTTGAAGTGAGATTGCGCACAAAACAGCCATTGTCCACCCGTCACCCGCTTCCACCGCCCACATGTTATTCTATATTCCATTAAAACATGTGGGCGGTGGATGCAAGTCACATGTGGACAATGGCCGTTTTGCGTGTGATCGCGCTTCAACAGCTCCTGACCTGTTGAAGTGAGATCGCGCACAAAACAGCCATTGTCCACCCGTCACCCACTTCCACTGCCCACATGTTTTCTATATTCCATGAAAACATGTGGGCGGTGGATGCAGGTCACTTGTGGACAATGGCCGTTTCACGCATGATCGCGCTTCAACAGCTCCTAACCTGTTGAAGTGAGATCGCGCACAAAACAGCCATTGTCCACCCGTCACCCGTTTCCACCGCCCACATGTTATTCAATATTCCATTAAAACATGCGCGCAGTGGATGCATGTCACATCTGGACAACGGCTGTTTTGCACATGATTGCGCTTCAACAGGTCAGAAGCTGTTGAATCGTGATTGCGCACGAAACGGCCGTTGTCCACATTTCACCCGCTTCCACCGCCCGCATGTTTTAAAGAAATAGAGAATAAAGGATACTTTTTTATGCATTGGTGAGTGCCACCCTTTTCTTTCTTCAAACTTGGATTATACAGTTAGGTCCAGAAATATTTGGACAGTGACACAATTTTCGCGAGTTGGGCTCTGCATGCCACCACATTGGATTTGAAATGAAACCTCTACAATAGAATTCAAGTGCAGATTGTAACGTTTAATTTGAAGGTTTGAACAAAGATATCTGATAGAAATTGTAGGAATTGTACACATTTCTTTACAAACACTCCACATTTTAGGAGGTCAAAAGTAATTGGACAAATAAACCAAACCCAAACAAAATATTTTTATTTTCAATATTTTGTTGCAAATCCTTTGGGGGCAATCACTGCCTTAAGTCTGGAACCCATGGACATCACCAAACGCTGGGTTTCCTCCTTCTTAATGCTTTGCCAGGCCTTTACAGCCGCAGCCTTCAGGTCTTGCTTGTTTGTGGGTCTTTCCGTCTTAAGTCTGGATTTGAGCAAGTGAAATGCATGCTCAATTGGGTTAAGATCTGGTGATTGACTTGGCCATTGCAGAATGTTCCACTTTTTTGCACTCATGAACTCCTGGGTAGCTTTGGCTGTATGCTTGGGGTCATTGTCCATCTGTACTATGAAGCGCCGTCCGATCAACTTTGCGGCATTTGGCTGAATCTGGGCTTAAAGTATATCCCGGTACACTTCAGAATTCATCCGGCTACTCTTGTCTGCTGTTATGTCATCAATAAACACAAGTGACCCAGTGCCATTGAAAGCCATGCATGCCCATGCCATCACGTTGCCTCCACCATGTTTTACAGAGGATGTGGTGTGCCTTGGATCATGTGCCGTTCCCTTTCTTCTCCAAACTTTTTTCTTCCCATCATTCTGGTACAGGTTGATCTTGGTCTCATCTGTCCATAGAATACTTTTCCAGAACTGAGCTGGCTTCATGAGGTGTTTTTCAGCAAATTTAACTCTGGCCTGTCTATTTTTTGAATTGATGAATGGTTTGCATCTAGATGTGAACCCTTTGTATTTACTTTCATGGAGCCTTCTCTTTACTGTTGACTTAGAGACAGATACACCTACTTCACTGAGAGTGTTCTGGACTTCAGTTGATGTTGTGAACGGGTTCTTCTTCACCAAAGAAAGTATGCGGCGATCATCCACCACTGTTGTCATCCGTGGACGCCCAGGCCTTTTTGAGTTCCCAAGCTCCCCAGTCAATTCCTTTTTTCTCAGAATGTACCCGACTGTTGATTTTGCTACTCCAAGCATGTCTGCTATCTCTCTGATGAATTTTTTCTTTTTTTTCAGCCTCAGGATGTTCTGCTTCACCTCAATTGAGAGTTTCTTAGACCGCATGTTGTGTGGTCACAGCAACAGCTTCCAAATGCAAAACCACACACCTGTAATCAACCCCAGACCTTTTAACTACTTCATTGATTACAGGTTAACGAGGGAGACGCCTTCAGAGTTAATTGCAGCCCTTAGAGTCCCTTGTCTAATTACTTTTGGTCCCTTGAAAAAGAGGAGGCTATGCATTACAGAGCTATGATTCCTAAACCCTTTCTCCGATTTGGATGTGAAAACTCTCATATTGCAGCTGGGAGTGTGCACTTTTAGCCCATATATTATATATATAATTGTATTTCTGAACATGTTTTTGTAAACAGCTAAAATAACAAAACTTGTGTCACTGTCCAAATATTTCTGGACCTAACTGTATGTTGATCTTCTATCATTCTAAATGCAACCAGTTTTCTCATTTTCAATTGTATCAGCTATCAAAACGCAACCATAGACTATAGTCCTCATTTATCAGTCTAGTAATGCAATACTTGATAAGTTCTTTTGCGGAATAATAATTTAGAATGCTGTGACTTTCATTAATTTCATTACCTATATAGCTGCGAGGCCTACACACATCCAATGGACATGGATGGCACAGCTTCCCCCCCAAATTGTGGAAGTAATGTTGAGTCTTTACTAGGGTAATGAATGGGCCCTAATCCAGTTTGTTCCTTCTTTGCAGACCACATTCCCTGTGACTCCATCACTTGCAACAAGCCCATCCATGGCTTTCAGTCCCTACCTGAGTCATGTCTCTCCAGGCATGGGTCTTGTTCCTGCAGAGCTTCTACCAAATACACCTGTCCTGGTTTCTGGAAATCCCGCAGTTACAGTACCTGGTGGCTCTGCTGGTCAGAAACTGATGCGCACAGACAAACTGGAGGTAAGTTGTCCACTATGGCAAAGTTGTTGTTTTTTCTTTTTTGTTTTTTTTTTAAAGAAGCAGAAATCATATGCATCAGGTTACAACATTTTCTTTCTCACGCTAAGTAGATTAGTGGCTTAATGTAGCTATTAGTCAATAGAAGCCATGAGCATCCAATGCGCTGTGAATGCATTATATTACTATGATGGGTCCCACACTTTAAAAGGAACCTGTCATCATTTTTTGGCCTATAAGCTGCGGCCACCACCACCGGGCTCTTATATACAGCATTCTAACATGCGGTATATAAGAGCCCAGGCCAGGGGTATAACATAAAAAACACTTTATAATACTTACCTAATGGTCCGCAGTTGGCCATATGGGCGTCTCCATTGTCCGGTGCTGGCGCCGCCTCTTTTGGCCATCTTTGTTCTCCTTCTCTAGCCGCGGTGCATGACGTGTCCGACGTCATACACACTCGCCGGCATTCAGGTCCTGAACAGGGCAGATCAAAGTATTGTAGTGCACATGCGCTGGACCGGTGAGTGTGTATGACGTAGGACGAGTCATGCACACAGGCTTCAGAAAGAGGACGAAGATGGCCGAAAGAGGAGGCGCCGGCACCGGACAACAGAGATGCCCATATGGCCAGCTGCGTGACCATTAGGTAAAGGGGGCTTTACACTCAGCGATATCGCTAGCGAGCGTACCCACCCCTGTCTTTTGTATATCGTTAGGAGCCATCACACGTACTTACCTGCCTAGCGACGTCGCTGTGGCCGGTGAACCGCCTACTTTCTAAGGGGGAGGTTCATGCGGCGTCACAGCGGATTCACTAAGCGGCCGCCCAATAGAAGCGAGGGGGCGGAGATGAGCAGCCATAACATCCCGGCCACCTCCTTCCTTCCACATTGCCGGCGGCCGCAGGTAAGCTGTAGTTTGTCGTTCCCGAGGTGTCACACATAGCAATGTGTGCTGCCTCTGGGACGACGAACAACCTGCGCCCTCAACAATCAACGATTTTTTGAAAAGGAACGACGTGTCAACGATGGACGATTTGGTGAGTATTTTCCATCGTTAACGGTCACTCGGTGTCACACGCAACGACGTCACGAACGATGCCGAATGTGCGTTACGGAATCCATGACCCCGGCGATATATCGTTAGATACGTTGTTGCGTGTAACGGGGCCTTAAGTATTATAAAGTGTTTTTTATGTTCTCACAGTGGCCTGGGCTCTTATATACAGCATGTTAGAATGCTGTATATAAGAGCCCGGTGGTGGTGGCCGCAGCATATATGCCAAAAAAGTGGTGACAGGTTCCCTTTAAACTTTACCTCTGGAAAAAAAAAAATATATGTGGTTTCATAGTGATTATATGGAATTTATTTGTACAATGCCGTGAGCTACTTATGTGAGAAGGCAATTTCCGAACAAATAACAGTAATTAAACATACAGTCTGTAACGTCTCTCCTTGTAAAGAATTACATGTCAGTGTAAGGAGACTTATAAGCCATGCAATATTTGGTATACAAGTCTCCTTACATTGGCAAGTCAATCTACACAAGGAGAGACGTTACCCCTTAGATCATAGTTAATGGCCTTTCTTATAGCCATTTTAGATTTTTTGCTTTGCACTGATGAGGGGCAACACACAGAAACACATTTCTGCAAATAGGACTTATGGTTTAGCTTTAATCTTAAGCCATGTGTCAAGGCTAATTAAAGTGTCAATTATTGTCTAATAAATGCATATGCTTAAATGGAATCTGTCATCAGGTTTTTGCTATCCCATCTTAGAGCAGCATAATGTAGAGACAGAGACCCTGATTCCAGTGATGTGTAACTTACTGAGCTGTTTGCTGTCATTTTGATAAAATCAATGTTTTTTTCTTCTGCAGATCTAGCATTTATACATAGCTCATGAATATGCTGGACCACCTGGTAGCATGCTAAGTAGTCCTGTAATGATAATCTACTGTTGATTAAACAGTGATTTTATCAAAACTACACTAAGCCGCTCAGTAAGTGACACATCACTGGAATCAGGATCTCTGCCCCTACGTTGTGCTGCTCTCAAATTAGGTGGCAAACAACTGGTGACAGATTCCCCTTAAGATTGGAATACATGTTAAAAAGGACTTATCACTGGCCATAAATATATATAATTTTATACCTGGTGTAAATGCCTCTGTTTTCCTGAAACTGGTGCTGTATTTTCACCTCTCCATTCCTGAGATATGGCCCCCTCTTCCCATTATATAAATCTAGTATTGACAGCCAACTAGTCATCAAGAAGACTCCCATAGTGAAGAGTTGACAACCACACCCATTTGGCTAACAAGACCAGAGTAATATACAGGGAAGAGATGGTTCTATCTCACAAATCGAGAGGACCAGGAACAAAAGAAAAAAAATGACAGATTTGGGAGAACTACAAAAATACACACAGGTGCACTTTAGAATGCTAACATTGAATAAGGGAACTCTAGTGTTGTATTACTGCTGTAGAAATATTTGAAAAGAGATATTTTGCTTATGTATTAGCCAATGCATGTGAGCCCGGTAACCGCGACAAGGTGATCTCAATATACCCGCACATCTGGGTTAAAAAACCTACATGCCTGGGCAGAAAGGATACAGCTATAAAGGAGAATGGGCACACCCTGGTTATACGGCAGAGTGCTCAGTAAGAAAGAAATGCACTACAAATATATCAAAAAGACAGGTGTGAACAGATACTAGCTAAAAACACAATATAACTCCAAAAATACATACAGCTGCACTCTAAAATGCTAACAATGAATAAAGGAACTCAGGTTTTGCATTACTGCTATAGAAATATTTGAAAAAAGAGATACTTAGCTTATGTATTTGCCAATGCATGTGAGCCCAGTAACCAACGACAAGGTGATCTCTTATATACTGGGACCCTAACTTGAAATGCCTCTATTGGCCAATACATAAACTAAATATCTCTTTTCTAAATATTCCTATAGCAGTAATGCAATACCAGAGTTCACTTATTCATCGTTAGTATTCTAAAGTGCAGCTGTATATATTTTTGTAGTTATATTGTGTTTTCAGCTAGCACCTGTTCACACCTGTTGGATGCGTGGGTCAGTCTTTTTGATAGATTTGGGAGAACGGCAGCATTTACACCAGGTAAAAAAATATTTTAGATGACCAGTAAATATGTGAAATGTATAAATAATACTATATAGTGTTCATACCAAGCCAAAATATGACCAGTAAATTATTACCAAGTGTGCTGAGGCATAACATAATACTGACATTCAGGACTGTTCCTAATAGAAACAAATAAGGCATATACATTTTTTGGAATTATAAAAAAAAATATCTAAAACGTCAGTCATTTCCAATATCCAATTAATACAAGTGCAGAACATTTCATTATACAATAATGGGATTGTCTAACTTTTCGGTTAAAAAAATACATGTACTTGGGGCTAAGGAAAAATCATTTTTATACTTGGATCTTATTAAAAATATTGCACCATTTAATTTTTATGGGGTCTATAGTCATAAGTCAGCTAAGAGGGTCTAAAACAAAGACAAATAAGGGTTGCAAACTCTTACATTTGTTCGTCAGGGCGAGCTCACTGATGGATTCTTAGTCAACTCATTTTTCAGCCAGCAGTAGACAGTGTAAGGCTAGGTTCACATTTCCGTCAATTTGTATCAGTCACAATCCGCGGCTCTGGTAAACAACGGAATCCGTTTGGCGGATTCCGTTGTTCCCATAGACTTGTATGGGCGGCGGATTGTGACTGGTGACGCTGCGTTACATTCTCCGCCCGACTGATCAGTCGTGGAACGACTGACCGCCGGGCGGCAGGAACTCAGGAGTGTAACTTTTTTGAGCAGCACAATCCGTAGGCTTTCGCTGCGCATGCTCTCTCTGGCTCCCTGCACACGTAACCAGGGTACACATCGGGTTACTAAGCAAAGCGCTTTGCTTAGTTACCTGATATGTACCCTGGCTACGTGTGTAGAGAGCCCGACACTTCCCCGCTCGGCTCCGCCCCCTCCCGCACTCCGAATTTACACACACACACACACACACTCACTCACCTGTCCCCAGCCATGCAGTCCCCGGCACTGACGTCCTCAGCGCCATGGCCCCCCTCGACTCCACCCACCCCGCACTCCGCCCCCCCGCACACATTCTCAACGGCCGAACGATCAGCTGATCACCCGGCGGCCGGCTGCTGTGAGCGATCAGCTGATCACCCGGCGGCTGGCTGCTGTGAGCGATCAGCTGATCGCTCTCATTAGACGGCCACCGAGAGATCATCTGTTCGCTCTCAAAAGCCGTCCGGCTATTGTGAACAATCAGCTGATCGTTCTCTCTTTTACAATGGAGTCCGACAATGAATTTTAATTCTTGTCATCCGTTGTACAACGTATCAGTCACATGCGTCAAGCAACGCATGTGACTGATGCAAAACAACGGAAATGTGAACCTAGCCTAACGCAGAGCCTATAGAAAGCAAATTACTTAATGTTAACCCCAAATGCATTCATTTCAGAAAAAAAAAAGAAATTATCCCCAAAGATGGACAAACCATTTTTTTTCTGTACACAAAAACTGGGACAAAACATTGTAATAATAATGAGGATTTGGTATCTTAATCATTAAACAACCATGACAAGTACTGTTAATATTTACTGTAAATCTGCTATTTTCCTATAATCGCAGCATTAATGGCAGGCATACAGTATTAGTGGAGGCTTAATGTAATAATAATAATGACTAGCTTGTAGGAAATGATGGGGTATACAGACAGATAATATCGTTATGGATATAAACGCACAGTATTTTTCATGTTTGTCACAGCCTCAATGCTTTGCTATGCAGCAGAGGTCATTCATACATGTAAACTTCACTTCCCGACATAAAAGAAAATGAATCATCTTGTTTCATAAACCTTTCGGGCATGTATATGTAAGTATAGGATGCATTTCTTCAATCGGATGCAAACGGGAAATGACCGATGTCAGCTTATCAGATATTCTAGTTGTAGCTACTATTTAGAACCACTCCCAAACGCTTAACGGGAAAACCCTGGGTTGGTTGACTACGCTCACAGTAAGGTCCACCCAGTACCTTGACGGTTAAGGAGCCTGGTCACTAGAGCTCTGCACCAGTAGAGATCATCTGGTGCCTTGACGGTTAAGGAGCTTGGCCACTAGAGTCCTAATCCAGTAGAGATCATCCGGTACCTTGACGTTTAAGGAGCCTTGCCACTAGAATCCTGAATCAGTACAGATCATCTGGTACCTTGACGTTTAAGGAGCCTTGCCACTAGAGTCCTGAATCAGTAGACATGATCTGGTACCTTGGCAGTTAAGGAGCTTGGCCACTAGAGTCCTGTGCCAGTAGAAATCATCCGGTACCTTGACTGTTAAGGAGCCTGGTCACTAGAGTCCTGCACCAGTAGAGATCTTCAGGTACCTTGACTGCTAAGGAGTCCTGCACCAGTTGGTATCATCCGGTACCTTGACGTTTAAGGAGCCTTGCCATTAGAGACCTGCATCAGTAGAGATCATCCAGTACATTGACAGTAAAGGAGTCTGACCACTAGAGTCCTGCATCAGTAGAGATCATCCAGTACCTTGACGGGTAAGCAGAGTGGCCACTAGAATCCTGCACCAGTAGAGCTCATCCAGTACCTTGACAGTTAAGGAGCTTGGCCACTAGAGTCTTACACCACCAATAGAGATCATCTGGTACGTTGACAATTAAGGAGCCTGGCCACTAGAGTCCTGCACCAGTAGAGATCACCTGATACCTTGACCGTTAAGGTGCCTTGCCAGTAGAGATCATCCTGTACCTTGACGGTTAAGGAGCCTGGCCACTAGAGTCCTGCACCAGTAAAGATCATTGTATTTGAACCCATGTACCTGTAATGTGCTGTGATACATCTTGAGCCAGTGGATCCATCATGGGTTAACTCTGAGGATTTCAGCAAGAACCTGCATCTGTTTGTTTGGAGGACTTTTTCATGTATGGGTATAAAGAGGACTCAGTTCACATAGTTAAGCCACTTGACAAAGGCTACACTCCAGTAGCCGAAACGCGTTGCTGTTGTGTCATTATCCATGGAGGACTATGTCTTAACTGTTCATATGTTTATATGACCGTTTTTATTGGAAACCAAGCAGAATAAAGCACCTGGAAATTTACTGACGTATGTCTCCTTCTTGCGCTGGGCAGAACTCTTCCCTCTTCAGTAAAGATCATTCAGTACCTTGGCAGTTAAGGTGCCTGGCCACTAGAATCCTGCAATAGTAGAGATCATCCGGTACCTTGACAGTTAAGGAGCTTAGGCAGTAGAGTCTTACACCACCAATAGAGATCATCTGGTACGTTGACAGTTAAGGAGCCTGGCCACTAAAGTCCTGCACCAGTAGAGAACGCCCGGTACCTTGGTGATCAAGGAGCCTGGCCACTAGAATCCCGCACCAGTACAGCTCACCGGTACCTTGGCGGTTAAGGGGCCTGGCGACTAGAATCCCGCACCCGTAGAGCTCACCGATACTTTGGCGGTTAAGGGACCTGGCCACTAGAGTTCTGCACCAGTAGAGCTCATCCAGTACCTTAATGGTTGAGGGGCCTGGCTGCTAGGCATTGGTGCTCCAGCTTCTATAGTCTGGCCCCACTCCATCCGAGGATCGATCTCTAGTCCCAACACTTAACTGTTTCTGACCCTACTGTCTTTTGCTGGTCAGAGCTTCCTTACTAAACATCCTACATTAACATTACGTTATCACTGCTCTACTTTATACCTTACATATTACTATACATTACAGAAGCAAACATCACATTACAATACAATTCAATTTACGTAACACAATATTTACTAAACACGCAAGACATTCATATTACAATACATGGGGGTAGGAACGCGATAGTAAGGTCCACCATTCTAACACGTGCATTGGCTTTTTACAGTACAGACCCATAGGCAGGCCATGTACCACCGCTTTAGAATCCGCACTTCTGGGAATATTTGTATTATTCCGCTTGCCATGGGGCACGTCACATTTTGTTTCCATTACAAATTCTTTTTGAGCCTATAAGAAATAAAACCTGTATACAGTAATATGATAAGGCCCATAGAAGATTATGGGTGCTGTTTTATAGGTAGACGGTGTGAGACTGTGACCGGGGTTATCTATGACGGCCGGTATGTCTCGCCCCGGTTGTGCTCACTCCATGATAGAAAGTAAATCCACTCTAGGGTTAATGCTGTTTCCCTACAGGCTGAAGCAAGGGTTAAATGGAAACAGGAAAAAGGGCAGGTGTGCCGGGTGTGAGGGAGTGATCAGAACTCCCTGAGTTCTCTGCTGGAGAGGCACATGTATATTGTTGTGGACTTTTGTTTGGACATTAAACCGTGTGCTGTGAACCTTAATGCCTGGATCCCGTGTCTTCTGCTGCGCAGCCGACCGTGCTACCTCACAACGGTTAATGGGAACCTGTCAATTGATTCATGCTGCTCAAACCACGGGCACTATTGCAGCCAGGTATACGGATAATATAGTTAGAAGATATTATCTTCGATTCCCTGCTGGAGTGGTGCTTCTAATCTAAGTCCCCTGCCCCCTGTCTTATACACCCGCTTCTGCATTTTCATCCATTTCCAGTGCTGCTCCGGTTGGTCTCCTCTGAGTTGTGACCTACCGATATGCGTTTCGCATATATGCTTTGTCTGGGGTTCACAGGTTTTGTCCTGCACTTACTTCAAATTGGTACTATACTGTACTGTCAACAAATAATGACGTGGGTGATTAAATATAACAAACATTAAATTTTCTTCTGGAATGCAGTCAACTTATATTTGCATGGAGGGGTTGTTTTTTTACATGGATGTTGCAGTGGATTCTTTAAAGATCCACAAAAAATAAATTGCAAGTGAGCGTACCCTAAAGGCCCCGTTACACGCAGCGATATATCGCCGGGGTCACAGATTCCATGACACACATCTGGCATTGTTAGCGATGTTGTTGTGTGTGACACCAACGAACGGCCGTTAACAATGGAAGATACTCATCAAATCGTCCATTGTTGACACGTCGTTCATGTTCAAAAAATCATTGATTGTTGAGGACGCAGGTTGTTCGTCGTTTTCCCGAGGCAGGACACATCACTACGTGTGACACCTCGGGAACGACGAACTACAGCTTACCAGCGGCCGCCGGCAATGAGGAAGGAAGGAGGTGGGCGGGATGTTACGGCTGCTCATCTCCGCCCCTCCGCTTCTATTGGGCGGTCGCTTAGTGACGCCGCTGTGATGCCGCACAAACCGCCCCCTTAGAAAGGAGGCTGTTCGCCGGCCAAAGCGACGTCGCTAGTCAGGTAAGTCCGAGTGACGGCTCCTAACAATATTGTGCGTCACGGGCAGCGATTTGCCCGTGACACACAAACGACGGGGGCGGGTGCTTTCACCAGCGATATCGCTGCGTGTAAAGCCCCCTAACTTTTGTTTCGTAAATTGGGACAAATTACTAGAACTGGATGATTTGATCTATTCTGCAACATAAGTATAAGTAGTTCTCTAATTGCAAATCATGTCTCCTCCAGGTTTGTAGAGAATTCCAGCGTGGGAACTGCACCCGTGGTGAGAATGACTGCCGCTATGCGCATCCGATAGATATTGCCATGATTGACACCAATGAGAATACTGTAACTGTTTGCATGGATTACATCAAAGGCCGATGCTCTAGGGAGAAATGCAAGTACTTTCACCCCCCTGCACACCTGCAAGCCAAAATAAAGGCAGCTCAGCACCAGGTGAACCAAACAGCCGCAGCTGCGATGGTAAGGGCTTACCCTGTCTCCCTGTCTCTCCGGAGTCTTGGTGTCACGGGGCTAATTAAAACCTACGTAACTCTTGCAGGATGTTCATGTATGTATTTGTCGTCTTAAACCATGTCTTGCGGTACTTATACATCCATCATGTCATATTAATACAGTGCATTTTAAGATCTTTCTTTTTTAGTAATTGCTTCCAATAAGGCAACTACTGGGGTTATCGTCCCGCTGTCTAAGGAGCAGGCGTGCCTAGTTATGTAGTGATGCATCAATCATCTGGTTGTATATCGCTGATAACTAGGCAGTCTTCCCTTTATTTGATCTGGGGAAGACTAGTAACAGTGTTTTTTTATCATTTTGTTGCATTTTTTACTCTTTAAATGAAAAAACGCAACATAGTACACCCTAATAAATCATCCAATCACCACACGTTTGTATGGAAGCCTTGGGTGACAAAGATCTAAACACAGAGGCGAAAAATGTTGGGTTTTGCTCGTATCTGTTTATGGTCTACACTCATAGTATGATTTTTAACTAAAAGAAAAACCCATGACATCTTATACCATAATATTCCCATAGGTGTCCTTTCATAAGAGAATTTAAGGATATGTGAATGTCATAAAATCTTAAGTCTTCTATTTTCCTTCAAGAATCTGATTCGGACCACCACCTTTCCCCAGTAATGAGTGACCCTATTTACATTCACAACAAGTTCTACTCTCTACCATTAACAAACCATTGCCTCTTCACTGGTAGTCAAACCATTGCTTCTTCCCTGGTAGTCAAACCATTGCCTCTTTCCTGGTAGTCAAACCATTGCCTCTTCCCTGGTAGTCAAACCATTGCTTCTTCCCTGGTAGTCAAACCATTGCTTCTTCCCTGGTAGTCAAACCATTGCTTCTTCCCTGGTAGTCAAACCATTGCTTCTTCCCTGGTAGTCAAACCATTGCTTCTTCCCTCGTAGTCAAACCATTTCTTATTCCATTGTAGTCAAACCATTGCCTCTTCCCTGGTAGTCAAACCATTGCCTCTTCCCTGGTAGTCAAACCATTGCCTCTTCCCTGGTAGTCAAACCATTGCCTCTTCCCTTTACTCACAGTAGTGTTTGTCCAATCCCTTCCCAGCTGTTCCGTATTTATTTGCTTACTTATTTAGCACCATTGTATTCCACCGTGCTTTACAGACGTCATCATTACTGTCCCTTTTATCTATCAGTATGTCTTTGGAGTGGAAACCAGGATTCCTGGAGGAAACCCATGCAAACAGTACATACAAAAGATGCCGTATAGTCCATTGTTTCATCTGTGCACCATTGTTCAATGCAGCCAACCATGTAGGTAGTGGAAGTGGTTGTCAAGTCCATGTCTAGGGACAGGTCTATACTTCTATTGTATTAAAGTTCACAAATGTAAAGTCATATTTTATTACATTATTACTAACTATATACAGTAGACTTTTCCCCACACATAACAAAAAAGGACAGTTGCACTCTGAAATGCTAAATCATGCAAACAATGAATGTAACAATATAGATATGCATTATTGCTTAAGGAAATCTAGGAAAAATTGAGATATTTAGCATAAAAAAATGGCCATTTCTATATCTGCCCAGTAGCCACGTCAAGGCATATCTCATTTACTGGGAACCTACACTTAACTGAAACCTCTCTCTGGGTTACAAACCTCCATGTGTATAGGCAACCTGCTACTGAAGAATAAAATCACCTGTGGCTAATGGGGGATGGATGCACAAACAGAGGGTATGACTTTATAATCTAGACAAAAAGACTGACAGCACTCCCAAAATGCAGTCTGAACATGTGCAAAACTGAAAATGACATATAATAACAAAAAAAGACACTTGCACTCTGAAATTATAAAGCATGAAAACCATCAATGTAAGAATATAGATATGCATTACTGCTTAAGGAAATCTAGGAAAAATTTATATATTTAGAATACAAAAATGGCCATTTCTGCCCAGTAGCCACGTCAAGGCATAGCTCATTACTTGGAACCTATACTAAACTGTATGGGGTCCCCCCCCACCCCTCACACACATTGGATGTACAGTGGAAATATTAAATAAGTAACATTGTGCCATGAACCTTAACAGTTTTATTAAAAAAAAAAGTTGAGACTCCTCCAATTTTTGGGAGTTTTAGATTTCTCATATGCTAAAGGGTGTGCTATCTCCATAATGATGCCTTTTTTTATCCAGTATTGCCCTTATTTTAATTACCAGAGTACTTATAGGGAAATATAGCCTCTTGAGAGTCAATGTATTTACTAGAAATGTTTAGAAAATTCATATAAGTAAGGTTTTATATGATTTCTCAATTCATTGCTTTGCTTTATAAAATGTAGAAATGATGTTATGTGACATTTATTCTGTGTTCTCCATCATTCACATGGAATGTCTTCTGCACTTTTTTGTAGCTATTTATCAGCATAAATTGCTTTTCATGCAACATAAAGCAGCAACCCTTAATGTTACCCTTAGCTGGATTAATACATTATGTTAATATTCAGTCCCCGATTACTGAATTTGAGGAGCTGAGACGTTGCCCTATGAAGATGAGAGAATCAATAAATGTAGCCATCCCAACGATGAGAAAATTGCTGCGGGTACGGGTACAAAAAAAGTCATGTGAACGGTCGCATAGACTATAATGCGTATATACAGTATATATGATCTGTGGAAAAAAACAGAACAGGCCCATAAAAATTGATGAAGTTGTCCACTATTTTTACATTGATGGTCTATAGGTCTTCCATGTCTGATCGGCTGGGGTCCCACACCCCGCACCTCCTGATCAGCTGATTTCAGTGCCAGCGGTGAAAAACCTTCCTAAAAACATACATTTATTGATAAATATTAAAATACAAGACAATAGTAGATAATTCAAACAAAACCAATACCAAAGCGAGACAAACTCACTAGTGCACAGATGAGGGAGGAGAGATAATAAATGCCCTACAATAGAAGCCTCCCTCCTGTACACTACCTAACAGCGGAGGTCGGCACCCTATATAGTCGATATGGCACCCCCACTCGTTGACTTAACCTTGCCTCCCCTGACTCACCCTAACTCAATAGAAAAAAGTGTACGTGCGTATTAATAAAGTGCTCAATAGTGCTCACAAAACAGGGCACAATAAATCAGGGGGGCTACTTATCATTCTGATGTGCAGGAACTAAGCCTCAACGCGTTTCCCCTTGCGGTTCATCAGGAGGCCGATATAATCTCCATGTCATTGATGATAACTTGATGCCCCTCAGCATTAGAGGCCAGAACCTGAAGGCCAGTGGCCTGAAGCCACGCGGGGACCCGGGTCCTTCAATGGACCCCGTTCCTGTCCCGTATCAGGCAGCGTGAGTCCGTAGTTGGTGCCGTTCCTTGTTGGTCATGACGCCGAGCTCTATATGCTGCTGTGCCCTGGGAACTTTAGGTGGGCCAGAAGATTTGAAATCCTCTGCCTGGTGGATTCTGCTGTTGGGACGTGAAGAGCCCACCAGCCCATGGCTCAGCACCTGATGTGTGCGCTTAGTCCTCAGGGAGCTATGGCGCAGCTCTCCCCTCAGCGACCGTGTCCTCCTACGTCTCACTTGTTTCCTGGTTGCTGACAAACTGATCGTGTGTGTGTGTGTGTGTGTGTGTGTGTGTCGCCTTGCTCCACTCTCTCAAGCTTCTCCCCCTGGTTTCCTGATCCACTGTTCAGAGGGTCCACTACATTAGTGATGGCCACATCCCAAGTCTTTACCCTAGCCCAGTCCTGGTGAGAGGGCAACTAACTGTGTGTTTTGGATTGTGGTGTTTACCGGCAATGACCTCCTCCTTACCCGGGATTAATACTGCACCTCTGGAGAGGTGCAGTACTCTGTGGCGACTGAAGCTTCAGGGGCGCCACGTGTGTGTGTGTGTGTTATATATCTATATATATATATATATTTCTATCTATCTATATATATATTTCTATACATATATATATGTATAATATATATTTATATTTATATTATATACACACATGATGTATGTAGTGGCTATGGGAGTTGAAATTCTCCTTCCTAGCTGTGCTCTTCAAGATCAGCAATGGGGGACTGAATTGACAGAGTGCAAACGTTTCGTGCTTCCAGAATCCAAATTGAATAACACCATTAAAGGGTATGTCCACTTTTTCAACATCTTTTATTATTTCAGGCTATTTTATAGAGTTACTCTACATAAAAATGTAAGTACCTTATAATAATGCATTCCTTATCTTGCTCCAGTCTGTATTATAGTCTAGAGCTGCATTTACATTTCTACAGGCTTCAGTACTCAGCTTTACAAAAGCACAAAGCTTCCTGAGAAGTGTAGATTTTACACACCAGGCACAGTATTTGATGTGAGAAAAAAAAAACCTGAAACCGAGCTGGAAAAATAAACCCAAAAAAAAACAAGTAAAGCAAAACCAAAGAAATGAGGCGGAACACCTGTTGGTAGAAGTGTAATATGTAGGAGCATATTCACACTATAGACATGTAACAGACAAAACCTAGGATAAAAACAAATGAGCAAATACCCTGCAGTAAGGCTACTTTCACACATCAGTTTTTTTCCATCAGGCACAATCGAGAAAAAAACGGATAAAACGGATCCGGCGCCGGATCCGTTTTATTCCCATTGATTTGTATTAGCGCCGCGGATTGTGCTGGATGGCATTGTGTTGCATCCGGCTTTTGCAGCCAGATGGAATGTCTCTTGTAACGTTTTTGTCTCTGACAAAAAAACACATTGCACCGCATCCGGCGCGATACGGCGTGATTTACAATGGAAGCCTATGGACGCCGGATCCAGCACGATGCAGTAAAAAACGGATGCGGCCGCCGGATCCATTTTTTTTAAACTGAGCATGCTCCAATTTATTGTAACAACGGATCTGGCAAAAAAAATGGACAAAACGGATGCGCCGGATTCGTTTTTTGACAAATCCGGTATTCCGGCGCATCCGTTTTTGCAAATTTTGCTTCGGATCCGTTGCATCAGGCACACGCCGGATTGTGCCTGATGCCAAAAAACTGATGCGTGAAAGTAGCATAAGTAAATAACATAGAGCACTTAGTTGACACAATTTTGATCAAAAGAGCGTAAAAGCCATCCCGCCGCAACAAGGTGTACCCCAATCAGGATGATCCCTAAGGCTATGTGCCCACGGGCGCTCGTACTTGCGAATGTATCCGCAGGTACATACGCATGTTTCCCGCAGCTGCCCGCCGGCGTCCGCAGCTGCCCGCCGGCGTCCGCAGCTGCCCGCCGGCGTCCGCAGCTATTTTTAGCTGCGAGATTCTAGCGGAATAGCTACGGGAAACATGCGGTAATTCATGCGAATTACCTGCGGACGTCCCGGCCTCTATCTCCATAGCGGATGGCCGGGACATCCGCAGGTAATTCCGCAGGAATAATTGACATGCAATTATACCTGCGGATGCGGACATCCGCAGCATGTTTGGCGGCTGCACTTTCCGCAGCGTGGACACAGCACTTCCCATGTTCCATAGGATAACATGGGGAGTGACTGTACATGCTAAAACCTGCGGATTTATCTGGAAAATCCAGAAAAATTCGCAGGTTTTCTGCGGACAAATCCGCAAATACAAGCTGCCGTGGGCACATAGCCTAACTCTTGTGGATCACCTCGCTATTTGTCCACAGACCTCAAAATAGGGGGCAGAGCAGGAACCAAATCTGACTGTTTTGCACCTGTCAGTTTAAAACTATATAGAGACAAAATGCTCAACCCAAAAAAGGGGGAGTCACACACATGTAAGTACAAAGTACAAAACCAAAGAAACGAGTCGGAACACCTGCTGGTATAACTGTAATGTGTAGGTGCACATTCACACTATGGTCATTTAACAGACAAAACCTAGGATGAAAACAAAATTAGCAAATACACAACAGTAAAATAAATAAACAATAATAGTACATATATAAAAAACAATAGTTCAAGCAAAATTGTTTCTTGAAAACTCGTGCCCGCTATACATTTATAGACATTGGGTTTTTTGCACATCTTTTTCCCCATAGATGTTTATAAGGATTCTGGGGGGAAAAATGCCCATAAAATTGCAATTATGTTTCAATGTGGACTAAATAAGTACATTAAAAACAATGCACTAAATCTACAAAATGCAACAAAAAATAGAAACGTATGAAGAAAGCAACAAAAACTCAATTGCTGTTGTGTATTTAGGTGTACAAAACCCCCCCAGCATTCTTGCATGTAGAAACATGGCCTATGAGCTCAACTAAGGCACATACTGTATGTGACAATCTTTTTAATTATCTTCATTAGCAACTGGCAGAACTACAAATACAGCTCTGAAGTATAATAAAACTGGAATTCTGAATCAGTGCACGATAAGTTAATAGTGTAGTTACAAAGTTTCTCAATTTTGTTTGCAGGTTATATTCATAGGCAAGCTTTAAGGGGAACCTGTCACCAGCTTTTTCCCTAATGAGCTGTGATCACCACCAGTGAGCCGTTATATACGGCATTCTAGAATACTGTATATAAGAGCGCAGGCTGCTCTGTATAACATTAAAAACTTCATTATACTCCCCTAGGTGGTGGTTCCGGTCCAATGAGTGCCGCTGCTCTCGATCCGGTGCCTCCTCCATCTTGTGGGACCACTGTCCTCAGCCCTATCATGTTGTGCCTCATTTACACAGATGCCTTTATCGCACTCCTGCAGAGGCGCACTTTTATCTGCCTTGCTAAGGGCAGAGCAAAGTATTGTAATGCATAGGCGTGAAAAAAGGTCAAAGATGGTCCGTGCATGTGCACAACAATACTCTGAGCTGTCCTCAGCAGGACATATCAAAGTGCGCATGCGCAGGAGCCAATGGAGGCCTCTATGTGAATGACTTTGGACACATCAAAGTGCGCATGTGCAGTAGCCAATGGAGGCCTCTATGTAAATGAGGTAGGACACAGCATAGTGCGCATGCGCGGAGCCAACGGAGGCCTCTATGTGAATGACGTTGGACACATTAAATTGCGCATGCGCGGAGCCAAAGGAGGCCTCTATGTAAATGACGCAGGACACATCAAAGTGCGCATGCACAGGAGCCAATGGAGGCCTTTGTGTAAATTATGCAGGACACATCAAAGTGCGCATGCACAGGAGCCAATGGAGGCCTCTCTGTAAATGACGTAGGACACATCAAAGTGCACATGCGCAGGAGCCAATGGAGGCCTCTATGTGAATGAGGTAGGACACATTCAAGTGCGCATACGCAGGAGCCAATGGAGGCCTCTATGTAAATGAGGTAGGACACAGCAAAGTGCGCATGCGCAGGAGCCAATGGAGGCCTTTGTGTAAATGACGCAGGACACATCAAAGTGCGCATGCGCAGGAGCCAATGGAGTCCTTTGTGTAAATGACGCAGAACACATCAATGTCCATGCGCATGAGCCAATGGAGGCCTTTGTGTAAATGACACAGGACGCATCATGCACACAGAGCTGGACAGGAGTTCGGCGATCACAAGAAGAGAGGAGGCGCTGAACCAAGAGCAGCGACACCCATTGGACCGGACTGCCCCCTGGGTGAATATTATAAAAGTGTTTTTTACATGATACAGCACGGCCTGGGCTCTTATATACAGTATCCTGGAATACTGTATATAAGGTCTCACTGGTGGTGGCCCCAGCACTTAAGGTTCCCTTTAAAGGTTTTTGTTTATTTTTTTGTTTTTGCTTTTAAGGTGGACATACCCTTAATGTTGTTTTTGAAAAGTATTTATACTACAACATTCTCTATATATAGTATATTAGGTTGCTGCTTTTCATAAAACTATAATGAAGCCTGTTGTATTTTATTCTAATGCATTAACAATAGTTGTCATCACGTGCATGTGTAGTTATGATACAATATATAATGCATTCTTTTTTTTTTTTTCTTTTTCACCTGTCCACCATGTCGCTCTTCTTATGACACGCCTCTGCTTGCTGTTTATGTTGTTGTGCTTGACCCCTTTTGGCCATTGCCATCATGTGCTCCCTGCCTGCTAATTAAGACTCAGCCAGCTGTTACATCACTGAAGCGACCCCTCAAGGCCACCCTTGACCTGGTACTTGGACCTATGACCTTCTTGCTTTGCATGTGACCATCTTTAAGTGCATGGATTTCCCTTAACGTACATGTTTGTGTTATCTACATGATTATATACTTTTGATAATGTCTCCTGGTTTGCAGCTTGTTTTCATTTCACAATAGTCCATAATGGTAAAGGATTATAATGTACCATCAACATTTTATCTATACACACATTGGAAGTATATATATATATATTTTTTTAATTTTTTTATTATTTTTTTTCCTCTGTCTCTCTCTGTTAACTATTTACCTATCTATTTACAGTGGCTATAAAAAGTCTACACACACCCTTTTAAAATACCAGATTTTTGTCATGAAAAAAAAAACATACAAAGAAGAATGAATTTTCAACTTTATCCACCTTTAAAGGGAATGTATCGTCAGAATAAAAATTTCAATAACTGAAAAAATGTAAAGTAATAGTCTTTTAATGTTTTGTTTAAATATTATTATTTTTTTTTAATTGAGCAAAATATAAAAAAAAAAAAAAGTTTGATATTGTCCACTGTTTCCATTGTTAAACACTAGGGGGAGCAGCTTCTGAAATCCTACAGAAATCCCACTGTATAAGAAGCTCAGATTACAGCTGCAGTAAAGTGGGCGGAGTCTGCTCTCCTGCGTGTGATGGCACGCCTCCCCCCTCCCAATCTGAGTGTTTACAACAGATAACAGAGAATGACATGTAGGGACACAGTGCAGAGCCATTTTGTTGGTGACCAGAAATGTCTAAAGTGTCACCAAGGACAGCAGGAGTATCACACAGGATAGGATTAGATACCCAGCTCAGCAGACAGTATCACACAGGATAGGATTAGATACACGGCTCAGCAGACAGTATCACCCAGGACAGGATTAGATACACAGCTCAGCAGACAGTATCACACAGTATAGGATTAGATACACGGCTCAGCAGACAGTATAACACAGGAGAGGATTAGATACACAGTTGTGCAGACAGTATCACACAGGATAGGATTAGATACACAGCCGTGCAGACAGTATCACACAGGAGAGGATTAGATACACAGCCGTGCAGACAGTATCACACAGAGGATTAGATACACAGCCATGCAGACAGTATCACACAGGATAGGATTAGATACACAGCCCTGCAGACAGTATCACACAGGAGAGGATTAGATATACAGCCATGCAGACAGTATCACACAGGAGAGGATTAGATACACAGCTGTGCAGACAGTATCACACAGGAGAGGATTAGATACACAGCCGTGCAAACAGTAGCAGTGGTAGCAGCGGCGGTACTCACATGCAATGGCACACACACACACACAGCAGCGGCGGCCAGAGCGGTGGCTGGGGAGAGCGAAGGGAGGGGGTGTCATTGGAGACGGTAACGGCGGAGGGAGGTGCAGCGGTAGCAGTAGTGGGGGCAGAGCAGGGGCTGGGGAGAGCGGAGGGATGGGGTGTCATCGGAGACGGTAACGGTGAGGGTAACAGCGGTGGTAGCATTAGCGGGGGCAGAGCGGGAGTTGGGGAGAGTGGAGGGATTGGGTGTTATTAGAGATGGTAACGGGGGGAGGGGAGGGTAGGCGGCCCGTACTCACACATCCCGGCGGTTGACAGGGGTACAGTGGAGCAAACAGTCTACACTGTGATCTCCTCTCTGTGCTGTGATCTGGACAGCCCAGGGGGCATGTCCAGGTCACAGCACACGCCCACTGTAACGTAATTGATGGGGTCGGATCCCGACCACTGTTCTCTATGCACAGGGGCTACCACAAAGGAGTGAGTAACTGTTGTTACACACACAGCAAATCCAGCATGGCCCCCAGTGCCTTCAGTAAAATTAGAATTAAATAAAAACTAAATAAGCTGCGATTTTCATTTTGTATTAAAAATGCTTGATTTCATAATCACTATTTTTAATACAAAAATAAAAAAACGCGACACCTTACCTTTAATATCAACTATAATTTGCACAAATCAATTGAAAAACAAACTAAAAAAAAATTTGGGTGCAAAAAAGAAAAATTAAGAATAACTTGCTTGCATACATAGTCACAATCCTAAAACTAATATTTTGTCAAAATACCCTTTGAATTTACAATATGATGAGCCGTTTTGTAAGTGTCTATTAGCATAGGGCATCTAGAAATTCAGTCTTCTATATAGTAGCTCCACATCTGTCAGGTTGCAGGGGTGATCTCCTGTGCACAGCGCCTTCTTCAGGTCAAATACAGATTTTCAATTGGATGCAGGTCTTGGCTCTGTTGGGCCATTCCAAACTTGGGCCATGCCATGGCTTTGTTGGCCCATTCTATACTTCATCTGCCGAAGCCATTATTTTTCTCATTTGGAGGTACACTTTAGGGTGCTTTACACGCTGCGACATCGCTACCGATATATCGTCGGGGTCACGTCGTTAGTGACGCACATCAGGCGCCGTTAGCAACATCGCAGCGTGTGACACCAAGGAGCAACAATCAATGAGCGCAAAAACGGCAAAAATCGTTGATCGTTGACACATTGCTCCTTTTCATAATATCGTTGGTGGTGCATGCCGCTGGTTGTTCGTCGTTCCTGCGGCGTCACACATTGCTATGTGTGACACCGCAGGAGCGACGAACATCTCCTTACCTGCGTCCACCGGCAATGAGGAAGGAAGTAGGTGCGCGGCATGTTCCGGCCTCTCATCTCAGCCCCTCCTCTGCTATTGGCCAGCCGCTTAGTGACGCCGCTGTGATGCCGAACGCACCTCCCCCTTGAAGGAGGAATTGTTCGGCGGTCACAGCGACGTCGCTGAAAAGGTATGTACGTGTGACGCTGCTGTAGCGATAATGTTCGCTACGGCAGCAATCAAAAAATGTCGCACTAACGACGGGGGCGGGTGCTATCGCTAGTGATGTTGCTGCGTGTAAAGCAGCCTTTATACAACCACCAATATTTTTTTAGTTTTGTTTTTATTTTTTTCCTCAAAATGACTTTAGTTGGAATAATGTGTTGGTTGATTTAATGTGGAAAAAGACCTGAAATTATTCTTTTTGGGAGGATTTTTTTTCACAGGCCAAAAACTGGGCATTTTAGGGGTGTGCAGACTTTTTATATCCACTGTAACTATGTACCTATCCAGTTTTAGGATGTGAGAGAATATATTAATTGATACTTATCAATATACTGATATTATAAATATATAATATAATATATTATATATATATATATATATATATATATATATACACACATGTATTCAGTATATATTTAATAAATCGTACAATAAATAGTAAATAATAAAAATAAAAAATTAAATAATAAAGAATAAATAATAAATATAAAATATATAAAATAAAGTAAAATTATATCAGTTATATCTATATATCTGATATAGTTATCACATATGTCATATATAAATATATATATATAGATATATATATATATGTATATATGTAAACACACATATATAATTAATATATATATATATATACATATATATATATATATATATATATATATATATATATATATATACATAGGTATGTGACATCTAATACCTACCGATATATTCTAGCTATTTATTATATCACTCTTTCTTTACATCTTGCTTTAAATAATTACCATATAATTAGAATTGTGATATCTGTCTCTTTCATATACATCTACAGTATTTGTCTCCATTTGTTGGTCTTATCTATATTACTCTAGCTCTCTATCTCCCATACAACATTTGACTGCAAACTAGGCTTTTCACCTTCCACAAGAGATGCCCTGAGGTTTACATTGTCCGTTCCTTTCATCATTTCATATTGTCTCTCCGTGTATTAGACTCACTCGCTTTCTATCTATTGGTCCTGCACCAAGTGATCTGCTCCATTTTGCTGCTTGGTTGTGTCTCCTTTTGCACCAGTATGGCATAAAATATATTTTGGACCACAAATTAGTCTTGGCCCATGATCTAGCGATACGTAACTGACATCTGGGCAGAGATAATGGTAGTAAACATACGCCACCAGCTCATTAATCTGGGTTTTATATCGAGTAAATACCTTGGAAAGGGAAGTAAAATGCAGCGATGTCAAACTTAGTGCATGTCCAATATAGTTGTTAATCTGATAAACATATGTTTGTGGTCCACAGGATATCATGTTTTCATGTTTTCAACAGGGGTTTATTATTTTTCATGAACGGCCATGAAACAATTATGGTAAACTGCTACACATAGCATCTATTGCTATACACTACAAACGTAAAGCGGTTGTCCACTACTTTTACAATGATGACCTATCCTTAGGATCGGTCATCAATGACTGATTGGCCGGGGTTCGACGCCCCACACCCTGCCGATCAGCTGTTCTCAGTGCCGGCGGCATCAGCAGGTGGAAATGTTCCGTTCCGGAGCTGCCCCGTCTTCTGATAGCATACTAAACATGCGCCTTCTATTGATTTCAAAGGAAGGCGGATGTTCAGTACCTGGCTTCGGTCACTATCAGTTGATAGGCCAGTTCCGGAACTCAGGATTTCCAGCTATCTGCTGCAGTCACCAGCACCAAAAACAGCTGATCGGTGGGGGTGCCGGGTGTCGCACCCTGGCCAATCAAATGTTGATGGCCTTATCCTAGGGATAAGCAATCCATGTAAAAGTAGTGGACAACCTTTTTAATTGGTCTAAAACTTTTTTAATGCTTGATTTCTCTGGTGGTGGCCTACAAGATAGATTTAAAACCTTTTGCTCGGTTTCCTAACATTATGTCACCATTGAAGTGCCCTTCTAGCTAAAGAGAGTGTAGAAAACAGCCTCCAACTCTTAATGCTTCTTATTAGTTTAGATTCTTCTGCGCATGAAAAATATCCTCAAAATATTAAAAAAAAAATGGAACTTGTAAGAATTGTTACCGCTATTCCACCTACTAATAACGTGCATACTAAGAAAGATCAAAATAGGATATCCTAAAGGTTTATTCCCAAAACTAATAATAAGCCCAGTGGGTTGCTCAGCAGCTCAGCAAGTTGTGATATACTAAAAAGGGACATTTGTTTTACATGAAGCCCCGCTGAGAAAATGTAGTGTAATAGAAAAACAGAGAAATAAACTTATTTTTTTAACTAAACTTCTATTTAATATTTCACATTCACTTCCAGCTTTTTTCAAGGTCAGACTAATGTTTAGTGAAAACACTATTCCTCCTAGACCCATTATTCGTGTTTCCATTAAACTTGTTTACATAGGAAAGCACAGAAGAGCCAGGCAATAGATTGGCAGAAACCAGATGACGCAGGATGCCCACACAACCTCATATCTGGGAAGAAGAGCAAGGACTGAAAAGTCTCATATCACCTTCATAACATCCATTTAGCTAGATTTTCAGTATCTACCGTAAATTTAGAAATGTAAGGTTTGAGTTTTAGGGGTAATTTACATTTTTATTTCAGAAAATAAGGAACACATTTCCCTAGATAATGTTTTGGGGTTTTTTATTCACAAATATGCAGGTATAGAGTTGCAGTGCATTTAACACCTCTTAGTGACTAGGCTTGACTGGGAATCTGTCAGCAGGTTTTTGCTATGTAATCTAAAAACGGCATGCTTTAGGGGATGACACAGATTTCAGCCATGCATTTCTTATGACAATGTGTTCAGTTGTTTACCTTTATAGCTTCAGCAGCTTATCATTGCTGGACTAGGACAGCTAGTCCGGTATGCCCCCTGCTGTGATAAGTAGCTCACTGTCTATATACATTGTATGTAGAAAGCCTGGTGTGGGCAGGGGCAGCTTTCTCAGCTCTGCTACATGGCTAAATCTAAAAACTCAGTGTCAGAACCACTGCAGCCAGTAATTTAAGTGATACATCGTTGGATTCAGAATATCTTTTCCTACATCATACTGCTCTCAATTGAGGTAGCAAAAACCTGCTGACAGATTGCCTTTAATGAAAGGCAATATTTTATTTATTTATTTTTAAAAATCCCTTACATAATTTTTTTGGCTGTACAAGTCATTGCCTATATTTTTAGCACTGTTTTTTTTATATACTGTACACATTTCACGCCAAAAAACACTTCAACTTAATTTTCAAGGTTATTAGGGTCTTGAAGATACCTAATGTATAGTTTGGGGGTGGGGGGTTTCCATAATTTGTCAAGCAAGAGGACATAGAAGATGTATGGGAAACTTCTTTTTTTTTGTTACCCCTTATTGAATCTGCGGCATTCATAGGAACCCTCACTACAGGGGGAAGCAGCCATCTGCTGTGCCATGTGTCAGTGGCAGAGCTAGAACCCCACAGCTCTGCCTTCAGAGACCCAGCAATCAATTGATCGCCAGGTCTTACAGGAGCATCTGCAGACCTGAGCCTTCTGAAGACTATGTATTTCACTGAACACTACCTAGCTTGGAAAATAGAAGACAGAAGCTGTAATAAACTGCTTCAGTCTTCTCCTAAAGGCCACGTCACACTAAGCAACATCGCTAGCAACATCGCTGCTAAGGAACAACTTTTGTGACGTAGCAGCGATGTTGCTAGCGATGTTGCTGTGTGTGACATCCAGCAACAACCTGGCCCCTGCTGTGAGGCCGCTGGTTGTTGCTGAATGTCCTGGGCCATTTTTTAGTTGTTGCTCTCCCGCTGTGAAGCACAGATCGCTGTGTGTGACAGCGAGACAGCAACAACTAAATGTGCAGGCAGCAGGAGCCGGCTTCTGCGGACGCTGGTAACCACGGTAAACATCGGGTAACCAAGGTAAGGGCTTCTTGGTTACCCGATGTTTACCGTGGTTACCAGCGTCCGCAGAAGCCGGCTCCTGCTGCCTGCACACGTAGCAGAGTACACATCGGGTAATTAACCCGATGTGTACTGTGGCTAGGTGTGCAGGGAGCCAGCGCAAAACGGTGTGCGCTGGTAACCAAGGTAAATATCGGGTTGGTTACCCGATATTTACCTTAGTTACCAAGCGCAGCATCGCTTCCACGCGGCGCTGGGGGCTGGTCACTGGTTGCTGGTGAGATCTGCCTGTGTCACAGCTCACCAGCAACCCGTGTAGCGACGCTCCAGCGATCCCTGCCAGGTCAGGTTGCTGGTGGGATCGCTGGAGCGTCGCTTAGTGTGACATCTCACCAGCGACCTCCTAGCAACTTACCTGCGATCCCTATCAGGTTGTATCGTTGTTGGGATCGCTGGTAAGTTGTTTAGTGTGACTGGGCCTTAAGGGTCCCCGCACCATAAATTTATCATGGCTGGAGTTAAAGCCTTGGACCAAGTGCCGTAATTTTACACCGCTTGGTTGTTATCTTGTTAAATGACAGATAAACCTTCCTGTGGCCTTGTACTCAGTTCATGGCCACACAAACTGGAAGTGAAGTGGTTGCTAGGTAACCTGTAATAGAATAGGACATAGAGAGATGAAGTTACAGGCCCAAAGCTTGAGGCTGCACTACTTAGAGATCCTGATAAGCTTCCCTGTCTTAATTTCTGGCAGACGCAGTGTTGTCACGGATACCTCATGCACATCCGAATCTTTTTATATGTCCGCACACATAATTAAGTCATTAATGATGTAGATAGTGATCTCTAGTCACAAAGGTGATAAACAGCTTTTTTCGTTTTCTTCTTAAAGTCGCTTTTAATTTTTCTTATCTTGTATTCATTGATTTTTTTTCACCAAAAACTTTAAAAATGGTTTGTGACTTTTGGCACAAAAGCAAAAACACTGTTTATTTGTGCCTTTTACTTGTTTTTGTGCCTTTTTAGAGCCAAAAAAGTCACAAATTCCACTAAAATGTCATGCAACTTGCACAGATATTTCATACTTAAAATCTGATGTAGATTTGAGCTTAAAGAGGGCCAACCACCAGGATTTTCCTATATAAACTAAAGGCAGTGCTATACTGGCGCAATCATGCTGATTCTAATCATACCTTTAGTTATGAGATCGGATGTATACTTACTGAAATACAGGCAAGTAAAGTTTGTGAAATGTACTGTTCCTTGATGATACGTGCTGTAGAATATCTAATAGGTGGGTCAGGTTTTGCTAGTTATTCCCGCCCCTGTCTGCTGCCTGTCCTTCTACCGCCGCTCCGTCCTCCCTTCTCCCTCCCCCTGTAAAAACAGAGACAGGGGAAGGAAGGATAGGCAGCAGATAGGGGCGGAAATAACTAGCAAAACCTGACCCACCTATTAGATATTCTGCAGCACCTATCATCAAATAACAGTGCATTTCACAAACTTTACTTGCCTATATTTCAGAAACTATACATCCGATCTCACAACTAAAGGTATGTATAGAATCAGTATGATAGTGCCAGTATAGCACTGGCTTTAGCTTATATAGGAGAATCCTGGTGGTTGGTCCTCTTTAAATGCTGCAACTTTTTTTAAAAATCACAATTGTTTGAATTGGCTGAAAACATCAAGAAACTCCAAACCCCGCCCACAAAGGTGAACATAAAGAAAAATAAAGAAATAACATAAGTAAGCCAGGCCAACTAGTCAACTTTAAAGGGAACCTGTCAGGTGCAATATGCACCCAGAATCACGAGCAGTTCTGGGTGTATATTGCTAATCCCTGCCTATCCGTCCCTGTATCTAGTTGCATAGATAAAAGAGATCATTAGAAAAAGTATTTCTAAAGATCCGATATGATATGCTAATGAGGCCAGGGACTAGTCGCAAGGGCGTTACTTCCCTTGGATAGTCAGCCACCTTAGCATCTAAACATTCCCCTGTGAGCGCGCTAACATGCTAATGAATACGCAGTGTCAGAGGATGATGATCTCTCACCTCTGCTGCCATTGCACCCGATGCTGGATTTTGGCTCAGTGCGTATGATCCCGGGCTTTCGGTCATGCGCACTATGATGCCGGGTGTATGTGTCCTGGCTTCAAATTTATGTTGTGCGCCTGGCCGAAAGTCCAGGATCACGCGCACTGGGCCGTAGTCCAGCGATGGCAGCAGATAGCTGAGTGCGACCATACTCAGACACTGCGCACTCATTAGCATGTTAGCATGCCCACAGGGGTGTGCTGACATTCTAAGGGTGACAACTAGCCAAGGGAAGTAACATCCTTGTGACTAGTCCCTGGCCTCATTGGCATATCCTATGGAATCTTTAGAAATACTTTTTCAAAAGATTCTTTTATCTATGCTACTAGATACAGGGACGGTTAGAGTGGCTTTACATGCTACGATATCAGTACCAATATCGCCAGCATGCGACCCGCCCCCATCTTTTGTGTGAAACGGGCATATCGCTGCCCGTCGCGCACAAAATCGCGCACCCGCGTCACACATACTTACCTGCATAGCGACGTCGCTGTGACTGACGTACCGCCTCCTTTCTAAGGGGGCGGTCCGTTTGGCGTCACAGCGATGTCACTAAGCGGCCGCCCAATGACAGCGGAGGGGCGGAGATGAGCGGGACGAACATGCCGCCCATCTCCTTCCTTCCGCATTGTGGCCGGCGGCAGGTAAGGAGATGTTCCTCGTTCCTACGGGGGTCACATACAGCGATGTGCACTGCCGCAGGAACGAGGAACAACAACGGCAAAGCGATAGTATCGATAATTGGGAGCGGACCCCCATGTCAACGAGGAGCGATTTTTGACGTCTTTGCAACGATCCAAAATCGCTCCTTGGAGTCACACACTACGAGATCGCTACAGTGGCCGGATGTGCGTCACAAATTCCGTGACCCCCAACGAGATCTCGGTAGCAAAATCTTAGCGTGTAAAGCCCGCTTTAGGCAGGGATCAGTAATATGCACCCAGATCTGTCCGTGGTTCTGGGTGCATATTGGACCTGACAGGTTTGCTTTAAAAAAAGAAAAACAAAAAAAAACAAAAAACACAAAAGAATTAAGTGCAAATGAAAAATAGAAAAAAATAGGCAAAAAAGGTCCCAAAAAAATAGACAATAAAAAAGTGTAAATGCAATAATGAATCTGGCTCTGTGTTCCACACTTTTTATCCCCCTGTTCTTTCCTATTTTGCTGTTTGTAGATCTTGCCAATAAGCTGGGCGTTTTTGTATATGACATAAGTGGATCTGGCTAAAGAGCCCTATAGGTCCTGCCCGTTTATCATTAGTTTATACCATAGATGTACTTTCTAACCTTTCACTCTAGGCCTGACGTTTTCCAGGATGAGTGGTAAAAGATGTACATTTTTGGAAACACAAATTTTGCTGTATTTTTGGGAAATGTTTTTAGTTGACGTGTGGCCTCCTAGTGGTAGTAATGTGAGTTGCAGTTTGGTTTGAGAAATTGAATTTTTATTGTGGGCAACATGTGGAAAGTTAAGGGTGTATACTGTAGTGCCTGAAATTTTAGGAGAACAGATAGTTAAAAGTCCTTAATCACGTAAAATAACTGATATCAGTATATAGGGGGGTTCTATAGGGACTTTATTACAATGCGATATCCTGTGGTCCACAAATGCATGTCATACAAAATAACCCCTTCTAATCTGTAATCAGCTTTGTAAAACCCCACAATGTTTCCTCATTAAGGTTCCTAGTCTTACGTCCAACATTTTGTGATTTTTGTTTTAATTACTCGGTGATGTCCTTAAATAATGATATGTTCTGTCTTTAAGAAATGATACATTTGCAGGTGATTATGTGCCCTGGATTGTATTTAAAGCATGCAGAATATGTATTATTCCTGGTCTTTGGGGTTTTTTTGCCAATCATTCCTTCCTAATTCACAGGCGCTGCAGCCTGGAGCACTTCAACCTTTACCAAAGAGGCCAGCACTTGAAAAAAGCAATGGGGCCACCACGATGTTTAACCCCAGTGTTTTCCACTACCAACAGGCTCTAGCGAATATGCAGTTACAGCAACCTGCATTCATCCCGACAGGTAAGATTCATTTCATTAGCTACATCTATGTGCAAGCCGTGAGTGATCCAAGGATATAAACATAGATCTACATCTTTGAGGGCAAAATATGGGCATCTGGGGGTTGTTGCGGTATTCCAGCACAATTACCACTACTTTCAATATGACCCAAAAATGTTTTTTTATTTGATTACTATATTCTGGCATAACATAATATGCATAATTCTCCTACAGGTTGGCCAATAAATTGTATACCTTGTCTGTAAAGGCCCTGTCACACACAGAGATAAATCTACGGCAGATCTGTGTTTGCATGGAAATTGTCGACAATCAGTGCCAGGTTTATGGCTGTGGATAAATGGAACAATATGTCCATGATTTCACTGTAACCACAGATCTGCCAAAGACTTATCTCTGTGTGTGACGGGGCCTTAAGGCTGCGTGCCCATGATCAGTGTTTTCAGTGTTTTGGATGCAGCGTGTTTTCCCTGCATCCAAAACGTTGCATTGTACAGTACAAGCACAGTGGATGGGATTTCTCGAAATCCTGTGCCTGCTGTGTGTGTGCGGTGCGGCTTTCTGAGCCACAAGCATGTCAATTCTTTGCTGCGGAGTTGCACGCGTCCTCCGTATGGAGAACACAAGCGAGAGACCGCAGCGCACTGAACCATGATCGTGGTCACGAGCAGTAATGGTCTCCTGCGGAGGAGGCTCGCGGCCCAATAGATCAGGACCCGCCGCATCCAGGATGCAGCAGGTCCTGATCGTGGGCACCTACCCACATGTCCCAAGCATCTCACCATGGTACACTGCCTGCCAATTTAAGCTTTGAAACCTTTTACATAGTGAAGATGGGTAAAATATTTTGTTTTCTATTTTTTTTTACTTTTTAAAATCTTTTTTTTTAATACTCTATGCAAGTTCAGGCATTTAGGTAAGAATATTTTAAAAGCTGTTGTATGTAGGAACCTATTTAGTAGTCTGGATTGATACCAAGAATAAGTTTTTGCCAGAAAACACTATCACTAGCTTGTAATTCATGGGACTTTCTGAGATTTTTAATTGATAGCACTGCATTTAGGATGTAGCATATAGGGTTCAGACCCACACAATCTCAGCCAGGCACAGCTATGATCATGCACAGTCTCGGACTGGCCCACAGAAGAGCAGGAGAATCCTCCAGTGGGCCCCTTTGCAGTAGTACGTCACGTAACCCCAAAACATGATCACTAATTGGCACAATACACTTGTTTCACTATGTACAGACAAAGGAAGCATCTCATCATTCATTTTACAAACTACTAAGTACAGTATACTATTATATAGAAGCAAAGGGAACTTTGTGAATGTAATATTTGCCAATCAATTAGTCAATCTTACCCCTCCCGCCCCAGTCTGACACTGGTCATGCTGGGCCATGCAACTTTAACAATCACCATGATTTCTTTACCCTTCTGATCAGTAAGGCGGGCTTTGTACGAAGCCGATGCTGCGATGTCGCACGCGATAGTCCCCGCCCCCGTCGCAGGTACGATATCGTGTGATAGCTGGCGTAGCGAAAATTATCGCTACGCCAGCATCACATGCACTCACCTGCCCTGCGACCGTCGCTCTGGCCGGCGACCCGCCTCCTTCCTAAGGGGGCGGGTCGTGCGGCGTCATAGCGACGTCACACGGCAGGCGGCCAATAGCGGCGGAGGGGCGGAGATGAGCAGGATGTAAACATCCCGCCCACCTCCTTCCTTCCGCATTGCCGCCGGCGGCAGGTAAGGAGATGTTCCTCGCTCCTGCGGCTTCATACACAGCGATGTGTGCTGCCGCAGGAACGCGGAACAACATTGTACCTGTCGTGCACCGGCATTATGGAAATGTCGGTGAATGCAACGATGATACGATAACGTCGTTTTTGCGCTCGTTCATCGTATCATCTAGCATTTACACAGTACGATGTCGAAAGTGACGCCGGATGTGCGTCACTTTCGATTTGACCCCACCGACATCGCACGTGTGATGTCGCAACGTGCAAAGCCGCCCTAACAATCCATACGGTCAGATCACAACAATCGTATATTGGCCTATGCCAAGGATAGCCTTTCATCTAAAATTCCTGGAAAATCCAGTTTAGGGATCATACAGGGGTTACCTGACAGCATCAAATTGTGAACAATATTATGACTGTACAAACTAGATCCATTAGAATTGAAGGGACAGAGCACCACAATCATGGACACCTTTTTATTTAGTCTTGTCATGTCTCCCCAACGGACACAGAAAGCTTCTGGGGACCCCTTGTGGATATGGAATTAATATCGATGGTGGAAATACCACTTTAATAAACTGACTTATCTGCGCCATAAGTGAGGTGAAGAAGGGCATATTTACACACCATGTCCCATTCATCTGAATGGATCTTGCAAAACTCCATGCAAATGCAACATGTACAACCCCATTCAGATGTATAGGAGGGAATATTAAAAATTCTTGTATCAAATACATATTATTTAATGTAATTTTTTATGAGGATTAATGATGGCTATGCCTATCATTCATTATCTCCTTCATCCACACATAGAATAAAACATATACCTAAGTCATGTTTGTAATTAGTGGGGCAATTATAATATGGTTATTTGCAGCTTTTATTTATATAATAAGATAACATCAAATTAGTGCTTATTTCCATTGTTATATTTAATTAAAATGTGTTCACATACAGTATATTATGCACATATCTCAGGCTTTGCTATTAGAAAACGGCCTATTATTATTTAAATCAGGTTTTACGTTTTTTTGGGGGGGGTTTAGGAATATGATACATTTTTTATCTCACAATCTGGATAAAAAAAAATCTAGAAATGTTCACATAGATAACTAGGGCTGTTCTAGACTTTTTATTCTTTCAGGAAATCCGTATGTATTGTCTTGGACTCTTACTTTTGTAGTTAAGCATCTAATGAGCGTGTGCAAAGAGAGGAGGAACATGAGGAGCTATGATGTCACCCATTGTGAATCCTGTTTATCATCTGTGTATATAAAGATGTTACCTATTAGGCCACTGTCCCACGTTGAGTATTTGGTGAGTTTTTTACCTCAGTATTTGTAAGACAAACCAAGAGTGGAAGTATAATACAATCATGGGAATTACTATGTTTTTTATCCACTCCTGGTTTTGCTTTAAAAATACTGAGGTAAAAAAACTCTCCAAATACTCAACGAAACCTAAAACCTAAGGCCACGTGCACACGTTGAGTAATTAGTGAGTTTTTTACCTCAGTATTTGTAGCCAAAACCCAGGAGTGGGTGATAAATACAGACGTGGTGCCCGTGTTTCTCTTATACTTTTACTCTGATTGTTCCACTCCTGGTTTTGGCTATAAACACTGAGGTAAAAACTCACCAAATACTCAACATATGCACGCGGCCTTAGGTTACATGCTTACATTGTGTATTTGGAGAGTTTTTTACCTCAGAATTTGTAGCCAAAACCTGGAGTGGAACAATCAGAGGAAAAGTATAATAGAAACACGAGCACCACTTCTGTGTTTATCACCCACTCCTGGTTTTGGCTACAAATACTGAAGTAAAAAATTCACCAAATACTCAACGTGAGCACATGGCCTCATATATGTAAAAAACCACAGTAAGGCTATGTGCGCATGGTGCGTTTTTCACGACGTTTTTGCACGTTTTTCAGGTGCATTTTTGGTCTTAAAACTGTATGACTTTGCTTCCCCAGTCCGCACAGTGCATTTTTGTATTAGGTGCATTTTTGTGGTGGCCACAAAGATGCAACATGTCAATTCTTTCTGCGTTTTTGCCAGTGTTTTTCACCCATGCAATGCATTGGGAAAATCGCAGCCACAAAAACGTAGCAAAAAAAGTGGTAAAACGTGCAAAAACTCGTGGTTTTTTTTATGCGTTTTTTTTTACTGCGGGTGCATTTTTGTGCTTTTTTTTAAGCGGCCAAAAAAGCACAAAAACGTTGTATCTTTGTGGTCACATAAAAAGTCAAGGTGTGCACATAGCCTTAAGGCCGCTTTACACGCTGCGACATCGCTCAAGCGATCTCGTTGGGGTCACGGAATTTGTGACGCACATCCGGTCGCTTTAGCGATGCCGTTGTGTGTGACACCTTTGAGCGATTTTGCATCGTTGCAAAAACGTGCAAAATCGCTCATCGGTGACATGGGGGTCCATTCTCTAATATCGTTGCTGCAGCAGTAACAAAGTTGTTCCTCGTTCCTGCGGCAGAACACATCGCTCCGTGTGACACTGCAGGAACGAGGAACCTCTCCTTACCTGCCTCCCGCCCGCAATGCGGAAGGAAGGAGGTGGGCGGGATGTTTGTCCCGCTCATCTCCGCCCCTCCGCTTCTATTGGTTGGCGGTTCAGTGACGCAGCTGTGACGTCGCTGTGACGCTGAAAGAACCGCCCCCTTAGAAAGGAGGCGTTTTGACGGTCACAGCGAACTCGCAAGGCAGGTAAGTAGTGTGACGGGTCTGGGCGATGTTGTGCGCCACGGGCAGCGATTTGCCCGTGTCGCACAACCGATGGGGGCGGGTACCCACGCTAGCGATATCGGTCACGATATTGCAGCTTGTAAAGTGGCCTTTAGTCCGAAGTCACACTTGCGAGTCTCGCAATCGGTATCATTCGGCACGGCCGCACACTCTCCTGACAGGAGCTGGTCAGCTGCATGTATTTCTATGCAGCTGGGATGCTCCTGTCCGGAGAGCATGCGCCCATAACGGGTGATATGATGCGAGACTCGCGTAAGTCCTGCATGAGTCACTCGCAAGTGTGACTCTGGTGTAAGGCTACATTCCCATGATGAGCTTTTCATGAGTTTTTTGATGTTACACATTTTCCATTGGGTTACTTGCGTTTTTTTGCCCTTTTTTTACTCGCTTTTTTGACCCTACGGTTTTTGGCTCTTGTTGGTGTGTCATGTTTTAAATAAAGCTGCTTTGTTTTTGATGCTTCCTGATATTTGCCTTTGACAAAATGTTATTGATTCAATCATGTGCAGAATATATGTGGTTTTTGATGCATTTCCGGATCAGTTTACGCTGAGTAAAAAGAAAAAGCGCAGTGGGCAGAAGATTTTTATAAGGCCGAAGTAACACTTGCGAGTGACTCACGCGAGTCTCGCATTGCATCACCCGGCATGGCCGTACACTCTCCTCACAGGAGCGAGTAAGCTGCATGTATTTCTATGCAGCTGCACACTCGTTTCCAGAGAGTGTGCGGCCGTTCCGAGTGATGCGATGCAAAACTCGCGCAAGTCACTCGCAAGCGTAACTCCAGCCGAAATCTCATATGCTTCGCTGAAACTGTAAGATGCTGAGTTTTTGAAGCAGAAAAAAAAAGTCATGTCGAAAACTCACCAAAAAATGATTGTGAGCGCACAGTCATAATAGCCTTAAAACAGAAACTTTGGGTCATGTTTTTCATCTATTTTGTACAAGCTAATCCATTACAAATGGATGAGAAGAAGGATCAGTAAAGAGTAAATCGGCCCATTCAAAAATGATGTGCATGCCAGATCCAGTCCATGGCAAAGCATGAGGATGTTTTTGGGGGAAAAAAAAGGATTTTTTTTTACTCTGCTAATTCTTTTTAACCCTTGAGTAATGCATATTTGTAAAATGTGAAATCACTGGCTGGATGGGCTAAATAACGCAGGAAAAAAACGCACCAACAATTGACATGCTGCTTCTTTTTTTCTGCACTCAAAACTGCAAAGAAGAAAGAAGCAATGTGTTAACGGCATTTCCACTTTGCTGGCATAAGGATAGACATGAAGATTTGGTCAAGAAACAAAAAATGCATCAAAATTGCAGCATCCGCACAGGGCCCAAAGAGTAATTTTTTTTATCAGTGACTCATATCATGATTGTATTTTTCATCTCTTTTTCATTTTTTTTAATTTTTTTTGGGGGGTGAAACCCAAAGCCATGTGAACAGTCCCATTGATTATAATGGGTACTTGTTAAGGCCTTGAAAAGTATGGATAAACGTATATGTGAAACGCTAGTGTCTGAATGAGGCCCAAGCCAATGGTTTCCATATTAGCCGGCTAAGGTTAGGTGCTAAACTTATATTCCCAGGGTAGGGGTGCAGGTTTATTTCTAGGTGTCTTGGCTCATTCACCGAGTTTAAGTGCCAGGGTGAGGAAATTGTATTTCGTAAGTCGGTGTTTTCAGTACAGCTATTTTGCTGCTTTTCACATTCATTTCCGAGCTCAGTTTGCAGGTTATGCTGGGAGCTGTAGTTTGGCAATAACTTGAGGTTTTTAAAGCTTATTTTTAATAATAACCGCAATGTTCATGCTTTCCAGTATTGATGCTAAATACTCCACATCTTAGGTTGCAGTTAGTGCTCATCCATGTTCTTACAATGCTGTGTGATCAGGGTAATCATGTGTATCTTGCCTTAGACTGGACAGTTTTAGCTTTTAGTTTATTCCCTCCCTTCCTCTAATTATTGCTTTTTAATTTTTTTTTTTTTTTTTAAATCCGCCATAAAGTTACAGATATATGGACCTTTTTAGTGCCAGCTTTTATGGTCTTTACTAAGGGGGCATGGCTCACAGGGTAATTATGTAGAGCAGCCTAAAGACATGCCCCAGAGGATTCTGTGAGCAGCCTAAAGACACGTCCCAGAGGATCCTGTGAACAGCCTACTAAAGACACGTCCCAGAGGATCCTGTGAACAGCCTACTAAAGATACGCCCCAGAGGATCCTGTGAACAGCCTACTAAAGACACACCCCAGAGGATCCTGTGAACAGCCTACTAAAGACACACCCCAGAGGATCCTGTGAACAGCCTACTAAAGACATGCCCCAGAGGATCCTGTGAACAGCCTACTAAAGACACGCCCCAGAGGATCCTGTGAACAGCCTACTAAAGACACGCCCCAGAAGATCCTGTGAACAGCCTACTAAAGATACGCCCCAGTGCCCCAGAGGATCCTGTGAACAGCCTACTAAAGACACACCCCAGAGGATCCTGTGAACAGCCTACTAAAGACATGCCCCAGAGGATCCTGTGAACAGCCTACTAAAGACACGCCCCAGAGGATCCTGTGAACAGCCTACTAAAGACACGCCCCAGAAGATCCTGTGAACAGCCTACTAAAGATACGCCCCAGTGCCCCAGAGGATCCTGTGAACAGCCTACTAAAGACATGCCCCAGAGGATCCTGTAAACAGCCTACAAAAGACATGCCCCAGAGGATCCTGTGAACAGCCTACTAAAGACACGCCCCAGAGGATCCTGTAAGCAGCCTAAAGACACGCCCCAGAGGATCCTGTGAGCTGCCTAAAGAAACGCCCCAGAGGATCCTGTGAGCCGTGCCCCCTTATAAACACCTAGAAAGTATTGATAAAATAGAGGAAAAGTTCAACGTACCGTTCACCCTTGTGATTCAACAAATCCAGAAGGGTGAACGGTACGTTAATCTGTTCATCTATTTTATCAATACTTTTTTGGGGGTTTATAAGGGGGCACTGCTCACAGAATCCTGTGGGGTGTGACTTTATGCTGCACACAGGGTCCTCTGGGGCATGTCTTTATGCTGTTCACAGGATCCTCTGGGGTGTGTCTTTAGGCTGCTCACAGGATCCTCTGGGGCGTGTCTTTAGGCTGCTCACAGGATCTTCTGGGGTGTGTCTTTAGGCTGCTCACAGGATCCTCTGGGGCGTGTCTTTAGGCTGCTTACAGGATCCTCTGGGGCGTGTCCTAATCAGCATGGATGAGCCCCGGTTTGGGCTAGATGTCCAAATGCAACAGAAGAAAGAAATTCTGTGATATTACGGAGGCTCGTAACATGGACGTAGAGAAGCTTTTTTTACTGTATCCACCAAGTAAAGACAATCAGACAAAGACATCTAAAAAAGTGTGACAAGTAAAAAGGCACCCCTAAAAACCAACGCGTTTTGGCTTATGCCTTAATAATGATTCCCATATAACTGCAGCCATATGGCGGATTTGAAGAAAAAAAAAGCAATATTCAGGGGAGCAGCAGAAGTAAAATAAAACCAAAAACTGTCTAATTCTGACCTGGGGACAGGTCCCCGTTTAGTTAAAGGTAGCATTGACATATCATATATGTGCTTATACTTGTATTGTGTTTGAAATGTTTTAGTTTCCTTAATTATAATTAGCTTTTCCCTTTTTTTCTCTTTTTTTCTTTTTTTTCTTTTATAACGCTGTCTTGCTTTGCACTGTGATTGCATGCCGCTCCCGGTGTAACCTTCATGGTGATGTCACATGGCTTGCTGCTGTGATACCTACCACGCTCCTCCAAATCCACCATGTGTTGCTATGGTTACCATTAACCCTCCACCCTCCTGTATGTCGCTTCCATGGTTCCCTCCTGAAAGTACCCATGATGCACGGTGCTACGCCCACCACTGTGTCTGCAGCAACAACACCCGCCACCAGCGTGCCCTTCGCTGCAACAGCTACAGCCAATCAGGTTTGGCCCTTTAAATAGCTTTATTTCACATGTAGAAGCCTGGCATAATGTACAAAAAAAAAAACGTCTGATATGCACCTTGCGGATAGGTGGCTACAGGCAATGCGTGAATTTCGTCATTGTATAGATATTTACTGATCTATTGTTGACGAATTTCTGTATATCTATACTAGAAAGTACCACGTACACTAAGTATTAATGTTTCTGGAGCTTGTCCTTAGGTGTATATACAGTATATATACATATATATCTGTTGAATATGACCGTTCTCTTAGTTTAGCTATGGCAGGCTCAGGATCTGTTCTCGTATTTGCAGAGTCCTCCCTATGGCCAACTAATAAAACTATAAATACTGTAAAGATAGCCATGTAGTTATCATCTAAGTTCATTAATATCACTAATTAGTTGAAAAGTTCCATGGTGTTAGCATAAACAATCACTAACATAGGATAACAACGTGCCCTGCTGCTGCAGAACATCATGATGTAACTCATGTAAGGCTTGCATGTTTTCGGTAGGCATCTATTTGCTGAGATTGTAATCCTATTACAACCTGAATGTTTACACGTGAGCAATAGTTTAGAATTGAGAAGTGTACTCGCACCGAAAATGTAGGAGAGGATCGCATGACCAGTTATTATAAACAATTCTAGAATTTTTAATCTAAGACTGCTTATAGACCTTGTTCACACAGTTCAATTTTGGTGCAGGTTTTTTTTTTATTTATTTTAAACAGAAGTAAAGTATGAAAACGCTTAAAGGGAACCAATCACCAGGATATTCCTACATAACCTAATGCCAGGGCTATACTGGCACTATCAGGCTGAATCTATACATACCTGTAATGGGCAGCTCGGATGTTTTGGTTTTGAAATCCAAGAAAGTAAAGTTTATAAAATCGGCAGCTTCTTGAGTGACAGCAGCTGAGGATCAGATAATATCTGGGGGGGATTCATAGTTATCCCCTCCCCCTGTTAACATAAGTATTATACAATCGATTTAATGTTTGACTTGCAGGACCTGTGTGAGGCCATACCCATGTGACCAGAAGGGGCGGGGCCTCTGCCAACAAAGCTGATATCAGGAAGCAACATTTTTTCTGTTGGCTGATGCCCCGCCCCTTCTGGTCACATGGGTATGGCCTCACACAGGTCCTGCAAGTCAAACATTAAATCGATTGTATAATACTTATGTTAATTCTAACAGGGGGAGGGGATAACTATGAATTCTGACCTTGAGTATGGCTTTCGTCAGTCACCACTGTCAGAGGAGAGGTTACCATTCATATCTATGGGCATTCAGGGCAAGGGGTGGGTAGTGCATAAACTCATACATGCATGCCATAATATAATGCAAGCCACTACTTACGGATACAAACAGAAGAGTAGTTAAGCAAGCCAAGGTGTGGTAACAAGAGGAAATGTATGGATTCAGGGAGTACCCAGAAGCGTAGTCAGGTCACAATTGAAGGGTCAGAATTCCAGGAGGGCATGTAGTAGATTCAGGGAGAAAAACTGAGACATGGTAAGGTAACAGTCCAAGGTCAAAAGCCAGGAGGTCACGACAGGAACAGGGAGCGGGCAGAAAGGAGTCAAACAACGGTCTGGGATCAAAAAACAAAGATCAGAACACAGGCCAACAGCACTAAAACAGAACCAGAATGTACGACTGGCAAGGTTCTGGAGGAGCACGCTCAGTAAAGAACCAGAGCAATTACAGGAAGCTGGAACACCTGAGTAATCAGCACCTCCCAGAACCAGCATGGAAGCCGGTGCTGTCAATCAACCTGCCAGCCAGAAGCCCAGGGAAACACAGCAGAGCATCTCCTAATGTGCAAGATGCTTTGCACAGAGGAATTGTGACAATATTCTTTGTTTTTGCTAATTATTGAAAAAAAAAACACTAAAATTTAGAAACCCTCCCCCAAAAAATACAGAAGCAAAAACTGCACACAAAAAAATCTGCACTGTCTGAACAAGGTCTACAGCTATATACTATATATATATAAATATACTGTATATATACAAATTGCCCATCATGCTGATGTAGAAAATTTATCATGCAAACCTGGTCTAAATGTCTTCCATTACTCTGAAAATTGTATACCTATAACCGATGACTATAAACCCTGGTATTCCTCTTTGTGTATAGAAACCAAAATGCTATGCCCCCCCTTCCCACCCCTTGTTTTCTATATTGTCAGATGTCACCTAATAGACCAGGTGTAGAGAAAAGTACCAGCAGATGAGAAATACAATGTGCAAAATAAAGTAATGCCTTAGCAAATAGACCCGACTTAACCTAGAGATCAACGCAGGGTTGACTATATAACTCATGCACAAGCCAAATAAATGCTTGCCTGGTTCCATTACCTAGATCCCGTCCGGCAAGGAAACAAGCGGCTGTGACTTATTGATCACGAGCCCGGTGTTCCATTCACCACCATTTACGGCAATCATAAATAGCATTCTCTCCAGGAAAAACCTTTTAATTTGAAATCTTTTCCACTGTAGATGTCCCAATTTTCACTAGATGAACTGAATAACAGCATGTATGTATCACAGATCTTACCAATAGAACAGTAAGTTTGTTTTCATCTTAACATTAACGTATTAACTGATTTCTTATATATGAAAGCATTTAATGGGACTACTCATACAATTAATGACATAGGGCTCCGGTTGCGGAGCTTTGTTAGATCCTTTTGAGGTCAGGCTTTGATTTCTTAGTAAGGATGACATCAATGTTAGACGCCGCAGCTTCTAGGGATTTATGCTGCATTGCTCTTACCATTGCAATGATTGGCTTCAAGGTTGCAACAAGTTTATATCCTTTTTTCTTTTTTTTTTTTTTTTTTATCTCAGAACGTTGCTTCCATAATATGTTGCTTTATGTTGCTTTCCATGTTAAAAAATGGCCCCGTTTTCTACATTCCAGATTTTAATTTTTGTTATATGTGAAATCCAGATTTTAGCTGTAGAGTTTGATATCTGGAATGCAAACTATGCGACTGTGATTTTTACCCCATGTTTGGTCTGAAAATTATTTTTGTATGTTCTACTAAGAAGTGTATTATTACAAGATTAGTAGCTATAGAGATTTATATTAGCGAAGGAATTTCATGCATCTTGTAGAATTTGAGTATATATAAGTTATTATTTACATTAAATCCCATTTCTAATGGTGTTAAAGGGACGGTAACATGTAAATAGATGCAGGCTAGGCTCTTTAAAAGATTAAAATGTTACAAAGCTGAGATACATTATATTTTAGGCTGCTTTCACACTACGTTTTTTTAACATGCATCATGAACGTTTTTTTAACGCAAAAACGGATCCAGTGCAAATGCGTTTTCATTTCAATGCATTTGCAGTGGACTCGCGTCAACATGCGTTTGCGTGCGTTATAGTGAGGATCCAGCGACTTGCAGTTTTTTTAACTTTTTTCAAAAACGCTACTTGTAGCGTTTTTGAGCTGTGTTCAAATACTGCAAATCACTGGATCCTGACTAAACAGCATGCAAACGCATGTGAACGCTGGCATGCTGATAGACAGGATCCTGCTTGCTCTACTGAGCATGCCCAGAAACCAGCATGGCATGATCAGTCTCTCTCCCCCTCCCTCTCTCCCCCTCCCTCCCTCTCCCCCACCTAAGAGCGGCGGACGCTCGTAACCAAGGTAAATATCGGGTAACCAAGCAAAGCGCTTCTTAGTTACCCGATGTTTACCTTGGTTACGTGTGCAGGGAGCCGGCTCCTAGCAGCTGCGGACGCTCGTAACCAAGGTAAATATCGGGTATTCAAGCAAAGCATTTCACTTAGTTACCCGATATTTACCTTGGTTACAGCTTACCGAAGCTGTCAGATGCCGGCTCCCAGTCTCACATTCAGTTCCCCTCACTCCCGATCACATGACTCCAATGCCCGCCCATAAACTTCAAGTGAATGGATCCTGCAAAATAACACATGCGTTTGCATGTGTTTTTCTCTGAAAAAACAGGATCCGCTTTTGCAGCAAAAAAACGTTCATGACGCATGCTAAAAAAACGTAGTGTGAAAGCAGCCTTATTACGACAACCCCAACAAGATGCACAACAATTCCTATATAAGTTAAAAATTCCTTTTATTATTAAACCTTAAAATACAATTTTATAAAACACAAGGAATCCTCTAGAAATAAACAAAACGCACCCAATGCAGCAGTGGTGATACAATAAATATTACATGGCATGTCAATTAATGAACTGTGCATGCAGGTTATGGTATAAATTGCAGTTTTAGCAACAAAAATTATTCCCTAATGGATAGGTTAAATAATTCAATAATTATTAAATTAGTTACAGTTATCATCACAATTTAATTGCTTTCGTATGTATACCAGTTAGTTGTCTTTTGTCTATAAACCTATATTTTATTTTCAGACTGCCAGAACAGTTATTCAATTATGATAAAAAAAGCTGCTATATGATGGATTAGTAACTACTCAATTTCTAATATAATAGCCGGAGTGTCAATTATTAGGTATCACTACAGTTATATTATTACACCAAACAGTAGTATATAGTAAACTTAGAATATTATTTATGTGTAAATTCAATAAAATGAAAAACCTATACTAGATACTAGTGATCTCGAATAGTAGTAACGACTATTTCAAATATAATGTTATCTAGAGTATACTAACCCACAATATCGGTGTCTATGTCTTAGTCCCGACGCGCGTTTCCCCCTCTCTTCATCAGGGAATGTGAGGAAATGAAGTGTCGGGGTCTTTTTTAAAGGGCGTTTTCAAGAAAATTAGTGACCGGTGTATGTTCCCGTGAATAATTAATTAATGGCTGCCGCTCAGTGTATAGAACGTCAGGAGAAGAGCTTAGAGCGATGTTCCCACTACCGGCTTGCGAAGCGCACAATGCACACAAGAGATATCTCTGATGACCTGGGAAAATACAACACAGCGTATATATATATATATATATATATATATATATATATATATATATATATATACAAGATAAGGAAGCGACAATGAATTATAGTCAGATGGTCGATAGAGTTAAGCATTAGGGACAAGAAGGAAAATATTAAACGGTGATGGACATATGAAAACCACTGTAATGCACTGGATTAATTTAGCTGCGATTTTTATTTATTTTTTTAAATAAATATAGAAATGGATCAATGTATACTGAATAAAAGTTATATTTTAGTACAGTAATCCCTACAATAAATAAAAAGGGAAAAAAAGATATTTAAGAACAAGAATAGAAATTTTAAAACTACAAACTAGTGAAACATTTAACTAGACTTTAAAGCGTAACATGGTTTGCTACTGTTCCTGTGCCTCTTTGTTCATGAGACATGGCCCCCTCTTCCCTTTACAAAAATGTAGACTTTGAAGTCAAGTGGGTGTGGTCATTAACTCTTTTGTAGGAAACTTCATGAGAGCCATACCCCCTTGCTAACAAGACTACATTTATATAAAAATTAAAAGACAGCCATATCTCGGGAACGTAGAGGCGAAGGAACAGAATCAGGAGAACATCAGAATTTACAGTATACAAGGATAGAAAAAGAACATGTTAATGGCCAGTGACAGGTCCTCTATATGGAGTAGCTTAATACTATTACATATATCATGGACACACAATCTTGGCATTAGATACTATATTATTACCAGTATTCAAGTAGAGCCCCACTGTGACCGAAATACACTCCTTCTATGCCTCTTGAACGTCATATTAATAAGATTTGTTTTACAAGCGCTCGGGAAATCAATACAGCACACACGCTTAGTATGGTGTACTCAAGAAATCTCCTTAATTAGTACATTTGACCACAAGTTATACCAAGATAGAAAAAGAACATATTAATGGCCAGTGACAGGTCCTCTATAAGGAGTAGTTTAAAAGGGAACCTTCATCGGATGTTTATAATACTCACCAGTCGGTGCAGAGGAGACTGGTCGAATGGGCGTCTCCGTTCTGCGAGTCCGCGCCTCATCTTTTGGCCATCTTTGTCCGTATTCTACGTCATCTACACTAGCTGACATTAAGGTCCCGCGCGCAGGCACACTACAATACTTTGATCTGCCCTACTCAGGGCAGATCAACGTGCACCTGCGCAGGACCTCAGTGTCTGCTTGTGTGTATGACGTAGAATGTGTCATCCACACTAGATTCAGAAGGAGGACAAAGATGGCCGAAAGAGGAGGTGCGGGACCCGGAGAACGGAGACGCCCATTTGACCAATCTGCTCCGCACTGACCGCTAGGTGAGTATTATAAACATCTGGTGACAGGTTCCCTTTAATGCTATTACATATATCATGGACACACAATCTTGGCATGAGATACTATATTATTACCAGTATTCAAGTAGAGCCCCACTGTGACCGAAATACACTCCTTCTATGCCTCTTGAACGTCAAATTAATAAGATTTGTTTTACAAGCGCTCGGGAAATCAATACAGCACACACGCTTAGTATGGTGTACTCAAGAAATCTCCATAATTAGTACATTTGACCACAAGTTATACCAGGATAGAAAAAGAACATATTAATGGCCAGTGACAGGTCCTCTATAAGGAGTAGTTTAAAAGGGAACCTTCATCGGATGTTTATAATACTCACCAGTCGGTGCAGAGGAGACTGGTCAAATGGGCGTCTCCGTTCTGCGAGTCCGCGCCTCATCTTTTGGCCATCTTTGTCCGCGTTCTACATCATCTACACTAGCTGACATTAAGGTCCCGCGCAGGCGCACTACAATACTTTGATCTGCCCTACTCAGGGCAGATCAAAGTGCGCCTGCGCAGGACCTCAATGGCAGCTTGTGTGGATGACGTAGAATGTGTCATCCACACTAGCTTCAGAAGGAGGACAAAGATGGCCGAAAGAGGAGGCGCGGACCCGGAGAACGAAGACGCCCATCTGACCAATATGCCCTGCACCAACTGTTAGGTGAGTATTATATACATCCGATGACAGGTTCCCTTTAATGCTATTACATATATCATGGACACACAATCTTGGCATTAGATACTATATTATTACAAGTATTCAAGTAGGGCCCCCCTGTGACCGAAATACACTCCTTCTATGCCTCTTGAACGTCAAATTAATAAGAGTGTTTTCCGAGGGCTCGGGAAATCAATACAGCACACACGCTTATTATGGTGTACTCAAAGAATTCTCCTTTATTAGTATATGTGACCACAATTTATAACAGGATAGAAATAGAACATATTAATGGCCAGTGACAGGTCCTCTGTAAGGAGTAGGTTAATGCAATTACATATATCATGGACATACAATCTTATCATTAGATACTATATTATTACCAGTATTCAAGTAGGGCCCCCTTGTGAGCAAAATACACTCCTTCTATGCCTCTTGAACGTGAAGTTAATAAGATTTATTTTACGAGCGCTCGGGAAATCAATACAGCACACACACTTAGTATGATGTATTTAAGAAATATCCTTTATTAGTACATGTGACCACAATTTATTCCAGGAAAGAAATAGAACATATTATTGGCCAGTAACAGGTCCTCTATAAGACGCAGCTTAATGCTATTACATATATCATAGACACAATCTTGGCATTAGATACTATATTATTACCAGTACTCAAGTAGGGACCCCCTGTGACTGAAATACACTCCTTCTATGCCTTTTGAACGTCAAGTTAATAAGACTTGTTTTACGAGAGCTCGGGAAATCAATACAGCACACACACTTTTTATGGTGTACTCAAAAAATTCTCAATTAGTAGTACATAGGACCAGTTTATATAGGGTCACAGACAATATTAGTACATGTGACCAGTTTATATAAGGTCACAGACAATATTAGTACATGTGACCAGTTTATATAGGGTCACAGACAATATTAGTACATGTGACCAGTTTATATAGGGTCACAGACAATATTAGTACATGTGACCAGTTTATATAAGGTCACAGACAATATAAGGTCCCTCTAAATTATGCACCAATAAGAATAGATGTGATCCGGCCATGGTGATGCTGTTTGTTCACCTCGCTCTATTCATGCTGCCGTAAATGGTAGTTTCATATAATCTGCTGACAGCGAAAAGGAGGACCAGATTGTGGAGTTTAATTTCCCCTAATTTAGCAATCTATACTAGTTAGCTGTTCGCTTGTTTTTATTTTTAATATAAATTATTCTTATACATTTGCGTAGATGTTGTAGCATTTAAGAAATCCGAGGCATGGCTCCCTCACTGTTATAACTTCTTGTCTTTTTCCTTTCTTCCCGTCTCTAGTAGGCCATGTTGAAATTCTGAACAGCAGAATTGTGGAGTACCAGAATTTATCGGTGGGAAGTTACACATGGCCTTTCTGTAAATATCCATTACTGGCGTCCTCTACCACCTCGACAGTAAGCCTGCTGCAGTCTACATGTTAACCAAAAAAGAGAAAAAAAAATTATGGGAATGTCCGAAAACGGCACTATGAGAAAAAAAAATACAATAAAGTCAACATTGCTCTCTGAAAGCGGTTATACACGTAGGATACTATACTAGACTTTTGTAACACATTTACTTTTAACACATGTAATCATTCTGCGTGTACCATGTTAGATGCGTGCACCCTGCGGAAGCTTGTTTTGCTGCATATTATTGGTGGATTCACATTTTTAAAGTGTTATCTTAACTGTTTTGTTTACATTGTAGTCGATTTTTCATTTTTATGCGTGTATCATTATGAGACGTATACTCAAGACCATCTTTTGCATTGTGATTTAATTATTACATGCATTGTTATTTTGTCATATTCTTAGTATTATGCCAAACAGGGACAAAGTGGTTCTGAAATAAGGTCCTTATGAAATTGTCTGAAAATATATATATTTTTTCCTACATTTTAAAACATTAATTTGGGGAATTTTTATGTGGCCCCTGCGGCTATTAAGGCTGTGTGCACATGTTGCAGACAATCTGGTAGGAAAAACGCTGGAAAAAAAAGTGTGTTTTTTTAATGCATTTTTTTCATTGCTTTTAATAATGAAAACACAGAAAAAAATGCAGAAAGAATTGAAATGCTGCAGATTTTTTCTGCAAAGAAATCCTCCTGAATGTGTGCAAAGCACTTCAGAATTATCATAGACTTTGTTATCATCAGGATTTCTTTGCAGATTTCTGAAAATCTTCAAGCGAAAATGACACAAAAACGCATCAAGTGCCCACAGCCTAAGGGTATGTGCCCACGATCAGGGTTCACAGCATTTTGGACACAGCATGTTTTCACTGCGTCCAAAACGCTGCGTTGTACAGTACAAGCACAGTGGATAGGATTTCAGAAATCCCATGCCCACTGTGCATGTACTGCCCCACCGTAAAATGACATGCGGTACAGCTCTCCAAGTCACAAGCATGTCAATTTTTTGCTGCGGAGCCGCATTTTTCGCAGGGAGAACAGAGAGAGACTGCAACTGCCTGAGCTCGGATCGTGGGCACGAGCAGCTGCGGTCTCCTGTGGAGGAGACTCGCTGACCCGCAACAGGTCCTGATCGTGTGCACATGCCCTAAGACTCCTATTTCCTGCTCTTTAAGAAAGACTTTTCAGGAGTCTCATTGTCATTACAGGCAGGATTACAATGACAGGTAACAACTCCAAAAACAGCTGAAAATACAGGATGCACCATTCAAAGTAGGTGACCTTTGCACACACTCATTAGATGCTTCAATACAAAAGATAGGACAGTTATTCTAATACTGCTAATGTACATGTACATTTCCTGAAATAACAGGAAGTAGGACTCTAAAATAGCCTCAGTGGCCAATGGGAAAAATTGAAGACGGCAATTTTTTTGTAATACTGATCACATGAAGAAAAAAAATACCAATTTTTAAAAATAATTTATTTAAGACAAAAACCTGTATTCCATTCATTATAAATTAAAAAAAAAGAACTAGGCCAAAAAATGGAAAATAAATGACGCATTAAGGAACAGTAGCAGTAGAGTTGGATCATCAAAGTAATTGGCAAATAGAAATATTGGAATAAACCCCCGAGGGTTAGTAGCCAATTGTGGTGATGTTGCTTCATTGTACACATTCATTTCATACCTAAATTTGTAATATTTTAATGACTGTGTCGTTACCCACCGGCATGGTCTGTTTAGCACTTATTATTTATACACCCCCCTTGCATGGGGTGGGCATATCAAAGTGACTTATGGACAGGTCGAGATGCATTTTGGCTTTGGTTGGTCCAACCATACCGGTAAGCTGGAGGTCCAGCTGACAAAATAACCTTCTTCTATGAAGTGGTATTGAAGATTCGTAGATGACATAGCTTTAAGAAATGGTCGTTACATAGACACAAACGAGTTGCACTTGATTTTGAGCAGTGGATCTCTAACCACTTTGGTTCCTGTTTTCCAGAATACTGCCACACTTAATGTAATATGTGGACTAACAAGAGTGTTTCTAATTTTTTTTTAATTTTTTTCATTTAAAACTATTTGCGTTACCTGAATGAATTTTTTGCACAGCGCGTGCCAGTGCCTCATTGGTGGAGATATGTGACTGAACCAGATCTGATACATTCACATGGTCTATGGCTTTATGGATATGGAAGTAATGATGGAACTTTCAGTGCTAAATAGTTTCTTTTCTTTTTATTTTGTATATTCTGACACCTTATTGTAATCCTTTTTTTTTAAATGTATAAATATATACATATATTTTTAAACATCTGAGAGATGTATATAGAATGTAAACATATAGAGGGTTTATTCTTAAAATCCTTTTGAGGGTCCTTTTAACCACCTGCAGTGAACTGTAGATTTTGATTGTTAAAAAAAAATACATTTGATCTTTCTGCTTAGTGAACAAAAGGCTTTAATTGCTAATATTTTTAACCCGTTTTTTTTTTTAGTAATAAATGTACCTTCCCAAAACTGACATACATCAACATTTGGTTTGCAGTTTTCCCAGTTATGGCCAATTGAGAAATATTTAGCCTTGTATCTTGGCCGTTTGCATTGATTTAAGTGATCTTGTCTATATAAAAATCCATATTTAAGAATATGTATCACTTTCAATTCTCTAAGAAATGTTGCAGATATATTAGTCATTATGGTTAGAGTATATACCATAATTAACGTATTGCACCGTTAACCCAAATATCATTTCGACAAGCATGGACCCCAATATATTGCACAACATATTCCATGAGCCTATATGATAAAACCTAATTGCGTCATGTTACCAAATCCTTAAAAACTAGAGATGAGTGAACCCAAGGTTCGATGTTTGGTGTTCATATCAAATACAGACTTTACAAAAAAACGTAGATAGGATTCGGTGTTCAGGTACTTTTTATATGCTGACCACTCACGTTAGAATCGCTTTGCTTGGGTACGCTCGGTCCTCAACCCAGTGCGAGACGCTTGCAGTGTTTAAACGGCTACTGGAGGTAACAACAGCATGATCGCAGGTAGTGTCCATGGAGACCCGAATTGCCAAATTAGTGACATCCATTGGGATTCAGGTCAAGTCTGGGTCCCAAACCAAACTTTATCTGAACTCGTGGAACCGAACTTCAACAGATCCACTCATCTCTATTAGTGACCCATTTGTCAGCTCCCCGGTGCACAATAATGACTATATTGCCCCTCTTTCAAGCTAAAAAGGGGCCTACATACATTTGACCAGGTCTTCCATGGATCAAGGGCCAACATACCATGGAAAAAAAAACATGCCAACTGCAATGGAGTCCCTAGAGGAAAAAGTTCAATATTGGTTTTCCTTCCCAATTGGGACCAAGTAACCTGTAGACTCCCTACTTAAAAGGTGGAGAATTGGCCAAAGATTCATGAAAAAGAGAAACAAACAATAGACCCATCGAGCCTGGTTGGAAAACCCCAGCACCTTAATAAAGTCTTCTGTTCTATGCATGCAACTGCTTTGGATCTGTCCTACACAGGGGTCTCCGCATTTTCCTAGGGATTTTTATATCATTTGCGAAGATCCAGTTTTGTCTGTGAAGAATGCATCCAAGGTAGACTGGGTTTCCAACATTGGTCAAGTGACAAGAATATGATTATGGTACATGATCTATCCCAAATCCAGAAATCTATACACAATATTTTTATTAAATTGATGTTCTATTGTCGGGTCACATTATTGTACTAGGATAGAATACACGTGTAGTGATGGGCGGATTTGCAGATAACCAGGCCCGTCACTTGGGTACGTTTGAAACCGCGTGGATCCGGACTTTTACAGTCCAGGTTTGCCTATCACAATACATTGGTAATGCTAGGGATAGATGTAAAGACTAATCATTGACTGACGAAATTCTCATCCTTCCACCCAACATGCAAAAACTTTTCACTAAACTTCCGCTTAAAATTTAGAGAATTTTTTTTTATTAAATTTAAAATGAATTCTATTACCCAAAAATTCCAACTATCACCAAAGACAAAGTCTAATCCTGGTCAGATTGGTCAAATTATCTTTACAACTATCGCCAGCTACCTTTTTGTGATTTAATCCTAATATTTTTTGATGTTGCTATAATAATTCTCCCCTAAAAATATGAACATTAGTTAATTTTATGGAATGTTATGTCAAGCTTAGAATTTAGGATAATTTGAAAAAAAAATAATTTTCTTAAGTCCTCAGATGTAAAAGAAAAAATATATATATTTCTTTTCAATTCTTGCAAAGATACAATGTTTTAGTTGGCTAACTTTTAAAGGGATTGTCTGATTTGGAATATTCTTTTTTGTTTTCTTAGAACAGACCCATCAAGCTGATCCGTTAGTGATCAGATGTCCTCTGTGGGGAAACCCTAGAACTGTTTGGTTCTCTTACAGCTCCTCCACTGGAGAAGTGAAACATTACAGCGGTCCCAGTTACATCAGTGTGCTTGCTGTGTAATGGGTGAGAGGTAGAGATGAGTGAACCCGAGGTTCGGTGTTCGGACCAAACACAGACTTCAGAAAAAAAAACAGAGTTCGGGTTCAGAATTTGGGTGCTTTACGTATGCAAACCACTCGCGCGAGCATTGCTGTGCCCAGGTACGCTCGGTGCTCAGCCCAGTGCGAGCCACTTGCAGTGTTTGACCAGCTCGCACTGGGGGTAACAACAGCATGATCGGATGTAGTGTGTACCAAACAAAAAAAAAATGGAAAAACCCTGCTCACCCGCCCTGGAAGTGCTCTGGTTTATGACTAGCTAAATGGTTTGGAGTCCCAGATGGCCCAATTAGTGACTTCTATTGAGGTTCAGGTCAAGTCCAGGTCCCAAAACTAACTTTATCTAAAGTCTGGCTGAACCCGCCGAACTGAACTTCCATGGGTCTGCTCATCTCTAGTGAGAGGTCCTCTATAGAGTGACTTTCTATGTTGGCTACTATCATTAAACAATTTTCCTCTATAACCTCAAGCCATTAGTAGGGTATTCGAAAATGGATTTTCTAAACCAGACAATTCCTACAAACATCTACATGCGGTAGCGCTATAATCTGTGTTGTGCAATGGCTCAAACCTTTTTTTGTTTTTGTGCTCTTAGAAAAAAAAAATGTCGGCAGACTCTAAATGTCCTGATCATTTTTTTTCTCCTATGATTGACAGTCACGCTATCAGTGACTCTAAACAAACTCATAGTTTTTAATACTTAACGAAGAAAAAAAAAATCTCATCAACTCCGAAAAGAAGAGGAAGCCATTCTGTGCGTCTAAAGAATAATTTCGAGGGGTCAAGGGTGTGCGTTCATTAAGAACAAGTAACATCACTGGAGTGCCTTATTTCTCAGTGTTGTCACCCGTTCCTAGTGATGTGATTTTGTTTTTTAGTGAATGTTGACTTTAGACTTCAAAATGGCCTCCTCCACGGATGACTGGGTTCTCCAAGAAAAAAAAACCTTTTTTTCGTAATTTTCCTTTTATTTATCCAAAGCTATTTCTGTTAGTCCATTTCAATCAGCCTTATGCAAATAATATGCAACAATGCTGAAACTTGGATGTAACGGGTCTATAGGAGGGAACGTTTTATATGCTTAGGATCCTAGACGTTAGATAATTTTTCTTTTGAATGATCATGTAGCTAGGTGTAAGGGAGTGAATGAAAAAAATATAAAAAAATATGAAAAAAATAAGTACAGTGTTTTGTTTTTTTATTTGTGAAATATGATTTCATAATCAGCCATGTTATCCTTTTTGTTTTGTAAATTGATTTTTACTTGCACCAATATTTTAGTATAGACTTTAAGAAAAAAACAACATACTAGTGTAAAGACAAATTAAAAAAAAAACTGGAGTCTTTAAAAAATAAAATCCTTACTAATTTTATTTTTTTTTCTAGAATTTATAAAATGTTAATAGTGAACTTGTGGGTTAATTTCATTTTTCTTTCTGAAGGGGTTTTTAGTGTGTTCTGTGCTTTTTTTTGTTTTTGAAGTGTTCTACAAGATATATTTTGGTTTTCTGCATTTTGTTACTATTTAGTCCATATATATGACTTGACTTTTCTGTCTTAATCATGTGATTATATCTTAAAGGATCACACGAATGACTTGTATCTATAGATGTATGCTACTATTTGTTTCATTCACCTCAAAAGTGGTGCTCCGATATACACCCAAAATTGCATTTGAGCAAGAGTTCCCCTCCGAAATAATTATTCTAATGTCAAATTTCCAGCATCACCTCCTGCCTATTGGATGCCATTAGATCAACATTTTAACCTATATTGCCAAACTTCTACCAAGACTTTTGATTGGCATTTAACCCCCTCTCTACAGACACATACCCTCCGTATTGTACTGTTTGGAAGCAGAACTTTTAGTACTGCTAATCTGGAAGTTCAGGATAGATCTAGTCCAAAAAGTAAGTCAATCATTTTTTGCCCTACTTTTAATAAGCCCTATTACATATGAAGATCTAATTTCCATCTCTTCTCCTTCCCATTACGTCAAATGACCAGAACAGCCAATATGTGAATCCGGTATAGCAGACAGACCTGGCCATAAACAATTGAATTTTAGAAGGATCAGCCAATAACCTAATCTATAGAGGACTTCAGACTGGCTTTTCAAAAAAGTTCCAATACTGCAAGTCAGGAATCCATAAAAATGATTTTTTATTTATTCCAAATATTATAACATCAGCTGAGTCTCTACAGGTACGTTGACGCGTTTCGATTCTACATGAGTCTTTATCTTAATATGATCTAGAGTAGATGATCATGTAGAGTTGAAACGTGTCACTGAACCTGTACAGACTCATCTGATATTTTATTATTTGGAATAAATAAGAGATAATTTTTATGGATTCCTGACTTGCAGTATTGGAACTTTTTTTGGAAAAGTATTGGATACATCTAACCGACAGGTGAATGCAGACTTAGAACAGAAGGGATCACTGCAGCAATTTATCGTGAGCGGAAATTTACAAATGTTCTTCGCACTGGCTCCCAACCAAATATCAAGCATATTGGATTTGAACATGTTTGATCCTTTGTTCCCAAAGAAGATATGTCAAGAGCTTAGAAACTTCTGCTCCTTTATAAATATGCATCCTTGACCAAGCTGACCATGCACGTAAATGTTGAGGTTGGGAGATATAGCCAATGATCAACTACATATTGTATGGACAAATTAAAAGGGGACAAAACAAGAGCATAAACTAGATTGTTTTGATTCAAGGGAAAGTAGAAGAGATGGAAATTATTGAAATCCTCAAGTGCCCATTACAGTTGGTCCAAATTTATTTCACGTCCCATTCTATTGGCCACAGCCATTGTCTATTGGCCACAACCATGCTCTGTGGCTGCTCGAATGAGAGAGGGAGTACTTCCACTTACCTCTTAGGCTAGTTTCACACTTGCGTTGAACGGCATCCGTTGCATTGCATTGTGTGACGGATGCAACGGATGCGTTGCATATATGGCACAACGAATGCAACGGATCGTACAAAACAACGGAAAGCTTTTTTTGTTTTTCTTCTTCTTTACAGTTTTACTGGCAGCAGACTATTGTGAACGATCAGCTGATCACCCGGCTGCCGGGCAATCAGCTGATTGCTCTCAATAGCCGGCTGCCGGGCGCTCAGCTGAGCGCTCTCAATAGCCGGCTGCTGGGCACTCAGCTTAGCACTCTCAATAGCTGGCTGCCGGGCGATCAGCTGATCGCTCTCAATAGCTGGCTGCCGGGCGATCAGCTGATCGCTCTCAAAAGCCGGCTGCCGGGTGATCAGCTGATCGCTCTCAATAGCCGGCTGCTGGGCGCTCAGCTGAAGGTTCGGCCACCGAGAGATAAAATAAAGTTTCTGTGATTAAAAAAAAAAAAAAAATGACCATGCGCAGTGAAAAATCAAGGAGTCCGCCACTCAAAAAACGTTACATGCTGCGTTCCTTCCCCCTGGCAGAAGCAACGCAGCGTCGGCCAGCGAAAGCAACTCAGGTACTTTTGGCACAATCCGTCATCCATACAAGTCTATGAGAAACAGCGGAATCCGTTAACGGATTCCGCTGTTTTCCAAAAGGGCGTATTGCGTCAGAAGGAAATTAACGCAAGTGTGAAAGTACCCTTAGATTACTATGGATAGTCCAGCACAATAGGGTCTTACCCAAAAAAACAGAGAAGAGATCAAGAGGGTTGGTTGCTCTCATTGTGTGGTTGTGTGACACACAACCAGTAATACAGGCGTACTGCAGTTACCGCAGAATTCACGTGATTGAAGGCCAAACGAGAAGTACTCGAACCAGAATATAACCGTGGAAGAAGCTGCTGCAGACAAAATGTAGATCCAATACACCGGATGATGTGTGAAAGGTGGTTTATTTCTACGCGTTTCGAAGTGATACCCTATTTCTTCTTTAGCAAATCCACCAATTACAAATTGGTGTATTTCCTGAAGAAGTGGGGTTTCACTTTGAAATGCGTTTTATTCTGGTTTCGCCAATTAGTTATTCTTTTGATTAGTCAGCCTAGCACAACGTGACTTACATGTGGCATTGCACCTGGCCGGCTAATCAACAAGACAGCCATGGACACCATGAAGAGACGGTACACCCTCTCCAATTCCAGTGGTTACAGATCTGTTTCGAGGCCAATAGAATGGGATGTGTAAATTGATTTCCACCATGTCTAGTGCCTATTGATTATATTACCAAAATTATGTTTGGCTCATTTCAATATGGATCTAATCTGCTTTCAACAGTGTTTTTACTTGTGCAATACTGAGCTAAATTTTGTGGAATATTCTTGGTCTTTTGATTAGTAGTCATGAGAAGAACGATGAACTGATGTGCCACTCACAAGGAAGCCTTAAAACAAGCAGATAAGATACACACACCTCACAACCTTCCCCAAAAAGCTAGACAAGTCAGTGTTCCTCAAGAATAGTCCATAGATCACAAAGAAAACCAAAACAGATATTTTAAAAAAACGCTTAAAAACAGAAGCCCATGACATCCAACATGACATATGGGAGAGAAATCTATTTATAAAGTCGGTTTATCAATCCGAAGACATCGTTGCTACAGTCTGCACTAATTCACAAATAAGCTGTACCTTTACGTCAGCGCAGACCGGGGCGACTGTGTCAGCCGTAAACCTTTTTTATGATTTCAGTGTAAATATACAAACTATATAAAAGTATACATATACATTACTGTTGGTCATTAAAATGATAAATCATAATAAATACATTCTGAAAGAATTTTTATTTCATTATCATCAGTTTCAAATATTTTAGTAACTAATGAATTTGAAGGAGACTTTAAGTGACATTTTCAGATATACATGCCATAACTTACGTAGTTTAGTACTAATGGTCTCCATAATGAAGCATGATGAAGATTATAATTGCGTTAAAGCATCATATACAGAATACAAGAATATTTGGATGTAAATGCCTACAATGATAGATTCATTGTTGTGTTATTATATTAAGTTGCAATGGCAACAAGAGACTACAACATGGCTACCTTTTGTACACATTGCTAAATTTTTACATGTATAATACAGACAGAGTATCAGTATGAGGTGTATAACTATACAATTTATAATCATCAAAGTTATAATTTACGTTATAGGGGTGTTCTCAAGTTTGGGAGTTATCTCCAAACCAAAGGATAGGAGAAACCTTTCTGACCACTGTGGCCCCCATCGATCCCTAGAACTTTGGCGCTGAATGGAGCGGAAGTCGATAATGCATGTTGCCTCTCCATCCTTTCAAATAGAAGCGCCAATGATCACTGAGCACTGCTCTCGGCAATCTACAAGACTTCCTTTAAGAAAGAATGGAGAGGAGAGTAGAATGGAGAGTGTGTGATCATACTCCACTCCATTCATTCTAATAGAAGTGCCAATGATCATCGAGCATTGCTCTCGGCAATCTCCAAGACTTCCTTTAAGAAAGAATGGAGAGGCATCATGTGATCAATCTCTACTCCATTCATTCTAATAGAAGCGCCAATGATCACCGAGTGCTCCTCTCTGCAATCTCCAGGACTTTGTTTAAGAATGAATGGAGAGGCAGTGTGTGATCAATCCAGCAAGGGCTCTGGAGAGGAATGGTGAAGATCACGTTAGTTGGACCCCCAACAATCAGAAACTTAGCCCAATTACATGGGTAGAGTAGAACTTTTAAACTAGAACACCCCTTTAAAAATTCCAATACCTACCTACAGGTTTGTACATTTTGGGTCCATCCAAACCACTGTAGGATTAGAATTCTGAATTACCAGCTACTGCTGAATATTCGATATACCCTATAGCCGAATAAAAGAGGTTGTCCCCTTTTTAGAACATTTTTGCCCACAGGCTTCATTAGCCGTTAGAAAAAAAAATTCTTTATTTTACCCTCCCAGGGCTAACCATGTCTCCCAGTCACTGCCCCATCTTTGTTTGGCTACAGGACATAAATAGACAGATAGACAGTGCTGTAGACAGCATGAGCCACTGAGCTCAGTGATTGGCTGCAGCATTGTCTATGTGACTTCACTGCTGCAGCCAAACAGGTGGTGAAGTGATGGAGATACTGTGCTGGACTTGGGGAAGGTAGGCAAGTCACAGGTTTTGTATGGGGGTGGCTTAAGCTAATGGAGGCAGTGAAGAAACTTTTCAGGAACATCTACATTCAACTAGTCAACCAATTTATATAGAAACATATTGACCCCAAACATAGAATTCAAGTTTGAAGAGTTAATCACTACTTTTTGACTAGCAGAGGCCAAGAGATTTTATATTACTGGAACATCTGAGCTAAAAGAGGAACAACCACCAGGATTTTCATATAGAAAGTAAAGCCAGTGCTATACTGGTGCTATCATGCTGATTCTAAACTTACCTTTAGTTGTGAGATTGGATGTATAGTTTCTGAAATACAGACAAGTAAAGTTTTTGAAATACACTGTTTGATTGATAGCAGCTAAAGAATATCTAATAGATGTGTCGAGTTTTGCTAGTTATTCACCCCTCTGTCTGCCTGCCTGTCCTTCCCCCCCCCCCCTGTCTTTCTTATTACAGGGGGAGGAGGGAGAGAGGAAGGACAGGGGGAGGAAACGCAGGCACACAGGGGTTTGAATACCTTTCAAAACCCGACCCACCTATTAGATATTCTGCAGCACCTATCAATCAAATAACAGTGAATTACACAAACTTTACTTGCCTGTATTTCAGAAAGTATACATTCGATCTCACAACTAAAGGTATGTATAGACTCAGAATGATAATGCCAGTATAGTACTGGTGGTTGGTCCTCTTTAATTTAGTCATGTAAAGAAGCATAGTTATCAAGTCTTTGTAGTTTCTGCCCCTACCAGTGGCGTACAGGGTGTAGTATAATATTTCAGCTCAAGTTGGAAGCTGTATTGTAGAACTCTGGATATACATATGTATGGTCATACAGTGGAGGAGTCCATTAGTTTGTTTTGACCGGTACTAGAGTTGACCAAAATTGTTGATTATAAAGGGTTTTTCCTCGCGTTCCAGATTTCAGTAGGACCTGGATTGTTCACGATTGAACACTATCTTTGTCATAAGTTGTACCTTTTGTAATATATGTCGTGGTCTCGGGTTTTATGTTCTTTCCCAGTGAAGCTATTTCATACTGTACTGTATAAGAGCCAAGTGAGGGACTGTTGTGTGCTTCTGGTATCCCTTATCCCCCTCACAGTATTTCGAGAGAAGAGAGTGAGGCATATTTTTAACAGGCCTTAAACCCATTTCATGTCTATAGCACGCACACTCACTTTCAAAAAGAGTTCTGCCTACAAAATGTTTAAAAAAATAAATAAAAATAAAAAAATAAAAGGAAATATAAACTGCTGGGATATTTTAATACTAATTTATATAAGCAAAGTCTGTAAAAAAAAAAGTGTGGAATGACCTCCAAGCTGCATTTCATTTTACGAATCTCTTTCCCCAGCCCTACACAACATATGCTGCAGTATGATGTATTCCTAAGTGATCCCAATGTTACTTTCTATGGTTCATTTCATGGTCTAGAGTAGAATAAGGCAACTTGTGGCTTCCCAACTTCTACAGAATTAGAGGTCCCATTATACTTGAAGCATCAAACCTGCTTGAGGACCATTTGTTGGCTTCTACTCGTCTAGTGTTTATGAAATGTTAGCTTTCGAAGATGGATGATAGCGGTATGTCACCTTGGTTGATATTTGGGCAGCAGCATGATGGTATGAAATACCAAAATTAAGCTAGATAAGTTGACATATTGATGTTAGATTTCACAGAACAAGTTCAGGAGGACTAGAAGACTGAAAATCTTGAGGAACCAAGTGGGCTTTTACGAAACTAATGTCAAGTGTCTTTGAAAAGTGGCAAGTGAGGAATTCGGTGATTCAAACCATTATTTTATCATGGATGTAAGAACAGCTGGAGTATGGGGATGATACATTATCCTTACTAGCAAGCTCTGAATCTCTTACTGTTGAGGAACTGGACTTCCAATAATGTCTATGGTTGATATCTTGAAGATGTAGGCAGAGGTTAATATCTCAACTCTAGTTCAAGGGACTCTGGTTTTTCTGATGGGTCAAAGATCATTTACTGTCTATAGTTGGTTTAAAGATGATACAGTTGAAGAGTAATGTGTTCATTATGTCCATACTCGAAGGCTATGGGGAAGTGATAGGGTTTTTATGTTTTTTATGTTTCTTCTTTCTTCTCCCCAAGCATTATATGCTGCTTCAACAGTGTTGAAGATACAAATATGCTGCAGTTAAACTGATTCAGTTAGTGTACGAATGTGTGAGACACACCTTTTTTGCACTTATGTACATAGTCCAAGAGTGGAAAAAAAAATAAGATAAAATGTAAAAAAAAAAAATACAAAAAAAATAAAAAAAAAACTTGGAACATATTTTGAATATAAAAAATCCATTAAAAAAAAACACAGGAAAAGTTTGTAAAAGAGATAGGTATAAATATGGCTTTAAAGAGACGGCATTTTGCAAAAAAAAAAATGAAAAAAATTCCAAAAAGCATGATGTTGCTTTGCTGTTGCAAAAGCTTTGTAGGTTGCCATAGCTTAATATTCAGCACTGGTAAACTCCAATTTGCAGCGTAGAGCATGTTGTGAAACAAGTATCGTTATTCTGGAGAAGACCTTAGGGTAGACATTGTTAGGGTTACACATAAAATATCTCCCATCATTTATTTTTATAATTTTTTTTAGTACTCCTTTATAAGGCTGAGTTCACATTTGTATTTTTGTTTGCGTTTTGCAGCCTGACACTGGTGCCTAAAGAGGCCCAAAGTCCCATATCAAGCAATGTAGAACATATGGGCTATCAACTACATAAGCAAACTTCTTCAAAAGGGTACTATGCATAGTACGTGTATTTAGACCTTTGTATATAACTCTTTTATGATGAAAAATGGTGGAAAATAACTTCACACATTTTAGAAGAAGGGATACACAAAAAGAGAACTTTTTAAATGCATTATTTCATATGTAGCTCGTGAGACGCAACAGTGGTACATAACACAACTGTTTCGCATTTTTATGTGCTTCATCAGGAGCCATAATTTGGATATATTTTTACCAACATCCCATTTGTCACAGAGTGAAACACACAAAATCACACTATTGGTTTTATATATGGAGCCCAGAAGCTTCAATGTTACAAGCCCCGTTGTCCAATTTGCTTACACTACACTAAAGTGTGAGCTCAGCCTTTACATCCTATAGCTAAAATGTATGTGCTTTGGCCTTCACTTCAAATGTCAACCCTTTTGTTCAGTAAATTCATGAAATGCCTACATTAGAACACAATTTTGTAAATGTCAAAGTGTTTGGCCACATTTCTAGTAGCTCCAAATCCCCTTAGGCCTAGAGATAAATTATACAATTCTTACTGCCTGCAGGTGCCACTAGGAAAACTCACTAAATACTGATATATGGTATAAACAGCATGCTGTAAGCTCCTGTTCCCCTTAACGGTACCAGCAAACAAATAGGCTTTATGGCTAAAGTGAAGATCTATAGAAAACATTGGCGCCCAATAAATATAAAGAAATGCCCCTATTGAAAGATGGTGGTAACAGTTGGACAATTGATCTTTCCATGGGGATAAAAAATTGTAAGAGGTCTAGATGACTTTCAGACAAGCTTATCTAACCATGTCTGACTTCTCAAAGTCAGTAACATGGCTCCTTTTTGGCATGTAATCTATAGAAGCACTTAGAACTAGAGTTGAGTGAGTACCTAACTATTCGTACTCACTATACTCATAACGAGTACTGTCTAATACTGGCGAATTTAATCCGAATAGCATGTGCAATGCAAGTCAATGGGCGAAAACTCACAAAGTAATGAGTAACCCGAATGTCGTACTATTAGTGCGAATAGTGCGGAATTCGGCTTATTCGCTACTTTGCGCGTTTTACCCCATTGACTTCCATTGCACACGCTATTCGGAACGAATACGCGAGTATTAGACAGTACTCGTTATGAGTGTAGCGAGTACGAATAGTTAGGTACTTGCTCAACTCTACTTACAACTCTTCTCCAAAATAAGGTACTTGTTCCACGGATGCCTTGATATAAAAGATGGCAGAGTAAACACGTGAAGACCGTTACCAGCCTTTCAATAAATGCTGCTTTTCCTATCAAGGAAAATAGAATTTGCCTGTACATTGTAAATCTACCGAATACTGTTTTCCATTCAAATTTTTTCCCCTTTTTCTACTTTTTGTTTAGGCTGCCGGTATCGCACCCAACACTCCCCCCATCCCCCCCCAATGGCCTTGAAGACCAGCATAGTGTAACTGGGCAATCACACTGGTGACTTAAGCTATATATAGGAACACCATTATGGGCAATTACCTAATACATGAACCTATTGCCATTTTTATATTGATGACCTCTCCTTAGGATGGGGCTGAATCGGCAGCACTTGGCCATAGCCGCTACCATTGATGGAGCTGTGCTAATCAGCTCTGCAAATACTAACATCCTGCAGCTAATCATTGGTGGTACCGAATGTCAAACCTCCACTGATCTGATATCGATGATCATTAGGGTATGGTCATCAATTTTAAAGTAGTGTAGCAACCTTTTATATATATATATATATATATATATATATATATATTCCTGAAGATGGAGCATTTAAAGGGAACCTGTCACCAGATTGCGGCCACCACCAGTGGGCTCTTATATACAGCATTCTAACATGCTGTATATAAGAGCCCAGGCCGCTATGTAGAACGTATAAACCACTTTATAATACTTACCTAAATGGTCACTGGGTGGAGTTGGGTGTCTCCGTTCTCCGGTGTCGGCGCCTCCTCTTTCGGCAATCTCTGTCGTCCTTTTTCTGAATCCGGGGTGCATGATGCGTCCTACGTCATCCACCCTCGCCGGCATTGAGGTTCTGTGCAGGCGCACTGAGCATAGCAGATCAAAGTATTGTAGTGCGCCTGCGCGGGACTGGCGAGTGTGTATGTTGTAGGATGTGTCATGCACACACGATTCAGAAGGAGGACGAAGATGGCTGAAAGAGGAGGCGCCGGCACTGGAGAACAGAGACGCCCATATGACCTTAGTCCACCGCACCGCCCGTTAGGTGAGTGTTATAAAGTGATTTTTACGTTCTTCACAGTGGCCTGGGCTCTTATATACAGCATGTTAGAATTCTGTATATAAGAGCCCACTGGTGGTGGCTGCAGCTTATAGGCCCCAAATCTGATATCGATGACCCTACCCTAAGGATAATTAATATCAGATCGGTGGGGGTTTGACATCTGGTACCCCCACTGATTAGCTGCCGGCGGATGTTAGCATTTGCAGAGATGATTAGCACATCTCCGTTAATGGTAGTGGCTCGGCAGCAGATGTTTTTCATTCATTTTTGGAAATTCTGAATTTTCATGGTTACCATGAGTAAGCGGCTTTCTTACCAATATTACTTCTCACTACAACATGAAAGCTCCTCAATGCATGCGGGCAGTTAGTCCGGTAAGACGACTCTCAAATCACCCAAACTTGCAGTTTTCGTCAGGTGCAAATGAGCACTACAGAATCTATGCAAAAAAGTTTCCTTTTCCAAATATTTTTGACTATATGTTTGGATATGGTCTGGCACTTAATACCAAGAAATAAGATTTACATCCAGGCAAGAATTTTCCTTATTAGCCTGATAGATATATTGCAGTTGTGACGAATTGCAGCGCCCTCCCCTTTCCCAACCCCCCCAACCATATGACAATCGTTTTGCACTATTAGTATTGTATGCATTGAAAAGCAGCCCCCCTTTGTCATTTCCTAGCGGTCTTCACTGTGCTTCTCTTCTGATCTTGAAAAATAATGTCTAATTCTGCTTTGGAAATTGCGGAAACCTCATGTACGTGAAAACTCAGCTTCAATTTTTTTTTTTTTTATTTCTTATTGTCACACACAACAGAATGAAATAACCTGACACGAGTTCTACTGTACATGGGAAACGGCTCTAATGTAGAGATCGGAGCCATTTGTTGCCATGGCTCCTTGTATTCTAGCAGATGAGGGGATGACTAAACCTATTGTTATCGGGAGAAAACTGTACCTCACAACCATCATCTATCACAGAAATAATAAGGCACAATTGCCCTTAGTAGGGCAAGACATGTACCTAGCACATACTCCTATATAACACCAAAAAACAGAAGAACCATGGAGTAATAAATAGTGCAAAAATAGTGACAATTTTTATTCAAATATATGGGGGTGAACAAAACACAAGGAAAAGGATGAATACAAATGGCCATATAAATACAATAAAATACATAGAATGGGGGGAGTATAAGAATAGAAAATAGCAACAGGGGCAGCGGCAGCAGCATATATAGAAATGATCACAGAATATCAGTGCATATACCTGAATAGCTGTTGTTATAAACAAAACACCACCATGACGGCATGTAATAATCATAAAGTGCTGAGTGCTTAAGGGGATTCAGTGCAAAAGATAGACCCTCGCCTTGTCCTCCCTGATGAAGCAGTGCCCACAGTGGCAGTATTTACCTGGCGAAACGTACGTTGGAGGTTATAGGGGGTTTTCCTTTTTGGGGGGTCTCCCTACCTGGGGAATTGGCTTTGCTTTGTTACCAGCATCTTTTGCAAGCAGCTTTCTGTGCATTGTTTAACAGGGCACTATGCTGATGGCAGGAAACACAGTGGATTCTGTATATGCATCGTGCTTTTTGGCAGCATGACCATTGTATGTTTGCATTTGGCACTTTATAAATTTTGCATGCTGCTATCTTTTGCACTGAATCCCCTTAAGCACTCAGCACTTTATGATTATTACATGCCGTCATGGTGGTGTTTTGTTTATAACAACAGCTATTCAGGTATATGCACTGATATTCTGTGATCATTTCTATATATGCTGCTGCCGCTGCCCCTGTTGCTATTTTCTATTCTTATACTCCCCCCATTCTATGTATTTTATTGTATTTATATGGCCATTTGTATTCATCCTTTTCCTTGTGTTTTGTTCACCCCCATATATTTGAATAAAAATTGTCACTATTTTTGCACTATTTATTACTCCATGGTTCTTCTGTTTTTTGCTATTGTTATCGGGACTGTTCTGCAACAATTAATCGCATAAGACAACATGTAGTGACGAGACTCTACTATATCATATAATCGCATCTGTAAAATGAGCAACTGTTGAAACCGTATTGTAAGTAGTCTAATACTCTAGTTCCGAAGAGGCTGTAAAGTACAGTACTTGCATACAAACCACTAACACCCGTTCTTTTCCAGTGGAATCTTATTATAGAATGGCACAATAGGTGCATTCTATTACATTATACAAGTGGTAAGGTCTGGACGTGCGATGGTGGCCATCAGTATGTTGGGCTCGCATTAGAATTCATAAAGGAAAAGAACATTTTATCGGAACGGTCAATGTCTATGGAAATGGGGGTCCCAAAGTTTTATATTGTGTTGCATTACTTGATGTTGGAATTTGCCCTTCAATATCTGATTCTTAAAGGGAATCAGAGTCATGTTGAACATATTATCTGATCTTCAGACAAGATTTTATAGAGCTGGAGGAGCTGGTCAGATTGGTGAATGTTTTTGTCCGAAATATTTCAGTAAAACTTGCATTTTATTAATTGAAATGTATGTATGTATATAAGTCCAGTGGGCAGTCCTACTCAGTGATTGACAGTCTTCCTTCTTGGAAGGCCCACTGTACTCAATCATTGTCATACACGGAAAATTGTGTATGGATATGAGTCCAGTGGGCGTTCCTACACGGAAGACTATCAATCACTGTCATACATGGAAGATTATGTATGGATATCAGTCCAGTGGGCGGTCCTACTCATTGATTGACAGTCTTTCGTGTAGGAACGTCCACCGGACTCAATCACTGTCATACACGGAAAATGGTGTTTGCATATGAGTTCGGTGGGTAGTTCTACTCAGTGATTGATAGCCTTTATTGTAGGAATAACTACTGGACTCGATCACTGACATACACGGAAGATTGTGTATGCATATGAGTCCAGTGGGCGGTCCTACTCAGTGATTGACAGCCTTCATTGTAGGAATACCTACTGGACTCAATTACTGTCATACATGGAAGATTGTCTTTGCATATGAATCTGGTGGGCGGTTCTACTCAGTGATTGGCAGCCTTCATTGTAGGAATACCTACTAGCCTCGATCACTGACATACATGGAAGATTGTCTATGCATATAAGTCCAGTGGGCGGTCCTACTCAGTGATTTACAGTCTTCTGTGTAGGAACACCCACTGGACTCCATCACTGTCATACACGGAAGATTGTGTATGCATATAGGTACAGTGGGTGGACCCTCCAATGGTTAATAAATATCTCTGCATATATAGTCATACAGGGAAGACTGTCAATCACTGAGTAGGGCCACCCACTGCACTCATATGCATACAAACACCATGTATTTCAATGAATAAATTACAGGATATACTGAATCTTTTAAAAGAACTCATATATATGTATATATATATATATATATATATCTACTCTGCTTGTCCTTCGTAAAGCCTGCTTTACACTGTACATTCGATCGTGCGGTTTCACGATCGATCATACCCGCCCCCGTAGTTTGTTGCCCGTGGCGCACAAAGTCGTTAACCCCCGTCACACGTACTTACCTCTCGTGCAACGTCGCTGTGGGCGGCGAACATCCACTTCCTGGAGTGGGAGGGACATTCGGCGTCACAGCGACGTCACACAGCTGCCGGCCAATAGAGGCGGAGGGGCGGAGATGAGCGGGATGTAAACATCCCACCCACCTCCTTCCTTCCACATAGGCAGGTAAGCGAAGTTCATCGTTCCCGTGGCGTCACACGAAGCAACGTGTGATGCTACTGAAACGATGAACAACCGGCGCCATGTTTCATAAACGATATTATGAAACCTAGCGACGAGTACATGACTCACGATTTGTGAGTGAAACTGCGTCGCTAGGAGGTGTCACACAGCCCGACGTCGCAAGCGATGCCAGATGTGCGTCACAAAAACCGTGACCCCGACGATCTATCACACGATAGATCGTCTCGTGTAAAGCGGGCATTACACTATAGTGTCTACAGATTGGATTGCATGTAAAACAGGATCGGTTTCCTTTAAACTGACTAAAGAAATTGACTAAATTTACACATTTTAGCAGGATTTGCCACCAACCTGATACCCAGACTCTCCCCTGGTGTCTTTTAATGAAGAACCAAAAATTGGGCATGTTGGATTTGAACATGTCTCATCTTTTGTTCCAATGGGAGACAATTAGAGAGAAATAGCTTGTGGCCAATTTAGCATTTAGCTGACCCCTCTTTCATATTTGTGACCAGCTTTAGATCAAATGGTTTTCATATTCAATCCAAAATAGACAAAATTCTAATGTGGATACATGGACAAAGTCCACATCAATGAATGCGCAAATGTAACACAGGCAGATATCTTTTATGTAATCTGTAGATATAAAACTCTTGGACCCTGTATGGAGAAGCAGACCAGACTGTGGGTACTAATCGTAGACCACAAAGTATGCAGTCTGCTATTATATTTGGTTGATAATACTGGATGGTGTGATACTGGTGTACTGTACGTGCTTTGGCGTCCACTTTGTACAGCAGAATCGCCTACTACCTTACTACTGACACACAGCCTTGGATTCAGACAGCTCAGATCTCTTTCTCAGCTCTAGAATGTAATAAAGATCATTCCCTCAACTGTTACCAACAGGATGTACTTTTTTTTTTTCTTCTTTAGCAAGATTATATCGCTGTAGTGCTTTGTATGTGCTTTAGAACCGTGCATAATGCTACTCATTTTAGTATGTTACTTCTATATTGTTGTTTATTTTTTGATCTTTTAATAAAGTATATAAAATTCTTGGTTACATTTCTGGTGTTGTGTTTTAATCTTTTACATTACTTGGAAAATATACCTTCGATTGTATCAGTTTTTCTGCTTGCAACATGAATGTACCGTTTGCCCAAAAATAAGCTAGGGTCTTATATATTATTTTAGGCTCCAAAAGATGCGCTAGGGCTTACTTTAAAGGGATTTCTTATATTTTTATTGGCATTAGTGATTGGGTCGCCTGTTAATGCAAATTGAATATTTACTCCTTCCCAAGCCCATCCCTCTGTTCTGGCATCAGTGATTGGGTCACCTAATAATGCAAAATGAATGTTCACCTCTTCCCCACCCATCCCTATGTTATGGCATCAGTGTTTGGGTCACCCAATAATGCAAAATGAATATACATCCCTTTCCCCGCCCATCCCTCTGCTCTGGCATGAATGATTGCGTCATCCAATAATGCAAAATGAATATTCACCTCTTCCCCCGCCCATCCCTCTGTTCTGGCATCAGTGATTGGGTCACCCAATAATGCAAAATTAATATACATCCCTTTCCCCGCCCATACCTCTGTTCTGGCATCAGTGATTGCGTCACCCAGTAATGCAAAATTAATATTCACCTTTTTCCCCGCCCATCCCTCTGTCCTGGCATCAATGATTGGGTCACCCAATAATGCAAAATGAATATTCACCTCTTCCACCACCCATTCCTCTGCTCTGGCGTCAGTGGTTGGTTTTCCCAATAATGTAAAATGCATATTCACCTCTTCCCCTGCTCATCCCTCTGTTCTGGCATCAGTGATTGGGTCACCCAATAATGCAAAATTAATATTCATCCCTTTCCCTGCCCATCCCTCTGTGCTGCTGTCAGTGATTGGGTCGCCCGTTAATGCAAAATAAACAATCACCACTTCCCCTTCCGACCCTCTGTGCTGGCATCAGTGATTGACCTAAGCGTGACAGCTGCATAGAAATACATGCTGTTATGCTCAGGTCAGGAGAGCCACCGGCCAGTCGGAGAATTGCAATGCAATCCTTGCAGTCTGCACCCAATCACTGATGCCAGCACAGAGAGGTGGGTGGGGGAAATGGTGAATATTAATATGTTTAATTATACATTTTCCATCGCTTACTGCAACATAACAGGCCAATGTAAAGCAATAAAAGTTACATAACCTGAAAGGACTGCCCAAGCTCGATTTCAGGGTACTGTTAGTGTAATGAACCACAACAATGGCTTATTTTGGAGTAGGGCTTATATTTTAAGCATATATCAAAAAGACTGAAAAATCCTGCTAGGGCTTATTTTCGGGGTAGGTCTTATTTTCGAGGAAACATGGTAGTCTTGTTGGTTGATGGAGGTTAGCTTGTTACAAGGGTTCAAACTGAAGATTCTTACATTTCAGGATATATGACCATGATACTTTTAGGATTTTCCTTTGCTAGAGCACATGATCTCTTTTCAACATTATTTTATAATCTACAAATAAAAAAAAAACACTAATTCAGGAATACAGCATAGAGCTGCATCCATAATTCTGCTAATTCTGCTGATTATTGTTAGAAACAGATGCCTTGGTTTAGTTTTGCTGAGCTACTGTTAAAGGAAACCGGTCATGGAGAAAAATGCTATTAACCTACAAGTATGGGTTTAATATGCAGGTTAATAGCATTGTGAACCTGACCAGCGCCTGCACTTCAAACCCCGCGTGTGAGAGGAAAGTAACTTTAATCCTCCGGCAGTGTTCCAGTTTTAGTCATGGGGGCGGCACCTTCGTGGGTTCAGCAGTGGCTGCCAGGAGGATTAAAGTTAATTTCCTCCCTGCAGCTGCATTTTATGTGCAGGCACTGGGCAGGTTACAAAATCCATTAACCTGCCGATTACCCCTATATCGGCAGGTTAATAGCATTTTCCCATGTGACAGGTTCCCTTACGTTTTTTTTACATCACATTACTATTGATTGCCTGATGTACAGATCTCACTTCAAATAGTAGAAAATTGGACAAAATGTAAAATCACAGCGAAGGTTCATATCTTACTAACATAAGGGCAGGTTTTCATATCAATTCCCATAATGCTGTAAGGTACGTGGGAGGGTGTACTGGTGCAAAATACCTAGGACCCCCAAAGATAACTACAATGGGAGTCCCAAGCCCATTCCACCTACCTGCAGGACGAATGCTTTGGAGAGGTATTGTCATGTATTCAAACTTCTGCTCCATCCATTGTTCATGGATCTGATGTAAAAATCTGAGCACTGTGTTTGACTATCTACATCATTCCTATAGAGAATGAATGGAGTGTCAGCCCACATGGGTGAAGAAACAGATAAGAACTTGGCAAACTTGGCTCAGTCTGTGCTGCTGTAAATGAGATTGTTATAAGAATGTTATAAGATAGATAAAGATGGCGATGTTATAAGAAGCCTGTATATACTGTGTAATAAGAGGCGACACTATACATATTAATTAAGGACACTGTAACAAATAAGAAAGGACACTAGCAAGCAACAGCGCTGTACATAAGAGAGAGCAGAGCACTTACTACCGTGTTTTTCCAAAAATAAGACCTCCCCCAAAAATAAGCCCTAGCAGGGATTTTCAGCATTTTCGGAGAAAGGCTTAAATATAAGCCCTCCCCCGAAAATAAGCCTTAGTCCCGGATCAATAATGAAGTGTCCGTGCAGCTAAAAAAGTTACAGATACTGCAGGACACTTCATTATAGACAGCGGGAACCCAGCAATCACCCGACACTGAGCGGCAGGACCTGCAGTGATCACACACCCACACACATCAGCTCTCACACACACACACACAAAATCAGATCTCACACACACACCAGATCTCACACACAAACATCGGATCGCACACATAGTCAGATCGCACATATAATCAGATCGCACACACAAACATCGGATCACACGCAAACATCAAATCACACACACACACACACACACACAAACATCGGATCTCACACACATCGGATCGCATACACACTCACCTCATCCAGCGACACCAATCTCTTCTTGCTGGGAGAATCCTGAGAGGCAGTGCGGTACAGCACGACGAACAGGACCTGCGGCCGGACACGTGACTTGCCCTCATTCCCTGCTGCCGTAAGTGCTGGATGTGTGTGTGTGTGTGATCTGCTGTGTGTGTCTGCAATCGGCTGTGTGTGTCTGCAATCGGCTGTGTTTTTCTGCGATCGGCTGTGTTTTTCTGTGATCGGCTGTGTTTTTCTGCGATCGGCTGTGTGTGTCTGCGTTCGGATGTGTGTATCTGTGATCGGCTGTGTGTGTCTGTGATCGGATGTGTGTATCTGTGATCGGCTGTGTGTGCCTGTGATAGGATGTGTGTATCTGATCGGCTGTGTGTGCCTGTGATAGGATGTGTGTATCAGTGATCGGCTGTGTGTGCCTGCGATCGGATGTGTGTATCTGTGATCGGCTGTGTGTGCCTGCGATCGGATGTGTGTATCTGTGATCGGCTGTGTGTGTCTGTGATCGGATGTGTGTGCCTGCGATCGGATGTGTGTATCTGTGATCGGCTGTGTGTGTCTGTGATCGGATGTGTGTATCTGTGATCGGCTGTGTGTGCCTGTGATAGGATGTGTGTATCTGATCGGCTGTGTGTGCCTGTGATAGGATGTGTGTATCTGTGATCGGCTGTGTGTGCCTGTGATAGGATGTGTGTATCTGATCGGCTGTGTGTGCATGTGATAGGATGTGTGTATCAGTGATCGGCTGTGTGTGCCTGCGATCGGATGTGTGTATCAGTGATCGGCTGTGTGTGCCTGCGATCGGATGTGTGTATCTGTGATCGGCTGTGTGTGTCTGTGATCGGATGTGTGTGCCTGCGATCGGATGTGTGTATCTGTGATCGGCTGTGTGTGTCTGTGATCGGATGTGTGTATCTGTGATCGGCTGTGTGTGCCTGTGATAGGATGTGTGTATCTGATCGGCTGTGTGTGCCTGTGATAGGATGTGTGTATCTGTGATCGGCTGTGTGTGTCTGTGATCGGCCGTGTGTATCTGTGATCGGCTGTGTGTGCATGTGATAGGATGTGTGTATCAGTGATCGGCTGTGTGTGCCTGCGATCGGATGTGTGTATCAGTGATCGGCTGTGTGTGCCTGCGATCGGATGTGTGTATCTGTGATCGGCTGTGTGTGCCTGCGATCGGATGTGTGTATCTGTGATCGGCTGTGTGTGCCTGCGATCGGATGTGTGTATCTGTGATCGGCTGTGTGTGCTTGCGATCTGCTGTGGGTGATCTGCTGTGTATATCTGTGATCTGTGTGCGTGTGTGTGTGCGTGTGTGTGTGTGTGTGTGTGTGTGTGTGTGTGTGTGAGATCTCCTGTGTGTGTCAGCTAGCAGCAGGGTAGGACGGCGTGCAGCACCGACCGGAGATCACAGGAGGACCTGGGAACCACGCAGATGTCCTGGTCTGGTGAGTATGAGTCTCCTGGGAAGTGGGGGGGGGTCTGCTTTTTTGGGGGGTAAACTTACCCCCAACCGTGTTTCTCCAAGTATAAGACCTCCTCCAAAAATAAGGCCTAGTGCTTTTTTGGGGGGCAAAAAAAATATTAGACAGTGTCTTATTTTTGGAAAAACACGGTATATGTAATAAAGTACGGCACTATAGAGAAAATAAGAAACCACTATACATGAGAGGACATTGTGTAATAAGAGGCCACACTATACATATTAATTAAGGACACTGTAACAAATAATAAAGGACACTGTAGCAAGCAACATCACTGTACATAAGAGAGAACACCTACTGTATGCAATAAAGTACGGTGCTATAGAGAAAATAACTTTTCCCCAGTTCTCTGCAGTCAAATCTCTTTACTCCCTGCAAAGTTATGTTCTCTAATGAAGCCACCATCAGGCTGTTTTGGACATATGGAGGAATGATTGTCCAGAGAAGACAAGGTGAGAGCTCCCATGAGTCCTGCTATGTTATGCAACAGTAAAGCATCCTAAGACCATTAATTTGTGGAGTTGCTTTTCATTCAATAGAGTGGAGTCACCAAGATTTTGTCTTCAGAACAAAGCTTTTTCCAGCATGATGGATACCATGTCAAAAGGAAAAAGTGACAACTATATGGCCCAGTAAGAAAAATATTAATAGTTTGGGTCCATGGCCAGGAAACTCCCCAAATCTCAACCCCATTATCAAAAGTTCAATCCTCAAAAAGAGAAAGGACAAACAAAAACACAGAAATTGTGAAAAACACAAGAGTACAGATTACGGTAGGTACAAATGGTTAGCCATCAGTCAGGATTGTGCCCAGAATCTGATATCCAGTCTGCCATGTTGAATTCCAGAAGCCTTGAAAAATAAAGGAATAAATATTGAGTCTTTAGATAAACTTGATGTATTTGTCAATAAAAGTATAAAAACTTATGAAATGCTGATAATTGTACGCCGGTAACCATAGAAAGAACTGGCTAAAAGAGATCTAAAAACACTGAAGCACCAAAAGCAATATTTCTGTAAATCTGAAAACTTTTGGCAATCACTTGACACTAATGAGAGGTTGTTTTACAAAGGAGACTGTTACTCCCATCATCTCCGTGCACATCATATCACAACCAGCGACTTACCGGTGATGTCTCATCATTTTCTCTTTGTCTGTAGTCTTCTACTTCTGGTCAAACATTTATGTCAAGATCTTCCTTCCAGCTATGACGTCTCATTACATAGTTTACTGTACATGTTATATATATATATATATGTGTATATATATATATATATATATATATATATATATATATACTGTATATATATATATATATATATTTATTTATTTGACTCCTGAATACAAAATGTCACACGCTTCATCCCTGAATATGAATCCGCAATACATTGTTAATATATAGATTTGCCACTAGGCACCTCCCATTGAAAATATAAATGAATAAACCCACCCAATAAAAATATAAATTAGTGACTTTATCTCTCTCTCTTCACTCCAATTAATTACTCACTATTCTGTGTATTCTACCCTCCCTAAATTCAATATCAGTCACTGTCTTCTGCGCTCTCTCCCACAACTCCTATCCCCCACCAATTAATTAACAGTTACTGTTCTCTGTGTTCCCCTCCACTATGTTTTCTCCTCAGTTGTCCTCTCCTCTACTGTTTTTTCCCTCCTTGAGTTCTACCACTATGTTCTATCCCTTCCCTTCTCATTTTCTTATAATTGCCCCCCATGCTAATTATGCTCCTTTCCACTGTCTTCTCCCCCCACTATTCCCTCCATCCAGTTCTGCTTTTTTACACATTGCACTGCATCAATTGTGCTACTCTCCAATATGCTAACCCCCTAATGTGCTTCCCCCATTGTGCTCCTCTCCATTGTATTCTCTCCCTAAGGCCGGGGTCACACGGGGGACTACTGCGATCCTCACATGACACTCGGCTCACGCTGGCAGAACAGTGGGAGCTGAGTGTCATTGCGACTGGGGTCCGATCATGCGATCGGACCACAGCTGCGGAGGGTGGGCCAGCACTGAGGAGGGGTGGGCGGGCGCTGAGGATGGGTGGGCCGGCGCTGCGAAGGGGATGGGGAGATTTATCTCCCTCTCTCCTCCATTGCCAGCTATTGCCATTCTCGCTCTGCACTCGCGGTACATCGGTGTACTGCGAGTGCAGTGCGATTTTTCTCTCGACCCACAGACTTGAATGGGTGCGAGAGAAACAAGAATTGCATTGCACCCGCAGCATGCTGCGACTGTTTTCTCTGTCTGATTAGGACTGAGAAAATATTTGCTCATGTGTGCTGGCACATAGGCTAATATTGGTCCGAGTGGAATACGATGTTTTATCGCAGTCCACTCTCTCCAATTTTCATGTCGTGTGTCTTAAGCCTAAACTGTGTTCTCCACCCAATTTGCTCCCCTTTATAGTATTAACGAACAAAGTTTTTTTTCTCCGGCGATGCACCACGGACTTGAGGATTATTTAAAAATTGCGCTTTTATTAAATAGCAATTATTTAATATATTTACAACAGTAAAAAACCCACTCCACACAGGGAGGGGGACAGGTGCTACGCGTTTCAACCACCGTACAGTGTGTTTTTTGCTGCCTTTATAGTATTCTCTTACCACTGTGCTCTGCCCTCCATTGTGCTGTACTCCCAATTTTATCTTCCTCCGCAATGTTCTCCCCCTCATTTATCTTTCCCCCAACTGTGTACCTTCCACTGTGCTCTTTTCCAAAAAACGGATTCCCGATAGCTTCAGTTGATGTAGCTATCGGGAATCTCGCCGTTTTTTTAAATATGGCGGGTTGTCCTCTGACGGTTACAGACTGGTATATGTATATATAGGGGTCCTCCCCCTTTTTCTCTATATTGTTGATTTTTAGGGATGATCGAATACTTCGATTATTCGGCTTCGCGAATATTTTCCAAATACCTCGCCGCTATTCGACTATTCGATACGCAATGTAAGTCTATGGGAAGCCCAAATAGTTCCGAATAGTTGTTATTCGGGTTTCCCATAGACCTACATTGCGCATCGAATACTCACGAATAGTCGAATAGTGGCGAGGTATTCGGAAAATATTCGCGAAGCCGAATAATCGAAGTATTCGATCATCCCTATTGATTTTCTCTGAAGTCCTGATGAAGGAGGCTGCGACCTCGGAAACCCGTTGACTTGACCTGTGCATGAATAAAGAGAATCTTTAATCAACATTGTATCCTGGTGACAGCGCAACAATAAAAAACGAGATTCCTTCCTTTTACCTCTAGTGTAGTCTAGTTGCAATTACTTTCTGAGCATTGCTTTTTGACTCAACTTTTTAATTAAATATAACAAGTACTGTACTTTCCAAAGTCCTAAATTTTCCCGTACTTGTGAGTCAGTATATTAAAGTCAGTAAATGGTTTGGAAAAGTTCTCTGCCAACCTTGTGCTCAAATTCCTTCTTGATTTGCCTGGCAGTATTTCCCTTTCATGAGACATATTGGATGTCCCTATGTTACTTTTTAAAACATTTTTCAAAATGATCCATTTGGAAGCAATATTCCCTAGTATATAATACACCGTGTGCAGAATTATTAGGCAAGTTGTATTTTAGAGGATTTTTTTATTATTGATCAACAACTATGTTCTCAATCAACCCAAAAGACTCATAAATATCAAAGCTTAATATTTTTGGAAGTTGGAGTGGGTTTTTTTAGATTTGGCTATATTAGGAGGATATCTGTTTGTGCAGGTAACTATTACTGTGCAGAATTATTAGGCAACTTAATAAAAACTAAATATATTCCCATCTCACGTGTTTATTTTCACCAGGTAAACCAATATAACTGCACAAAATTTAGAAATAAACATTTCTGACATGCAAAAACAAAACCTCAAAACTTTAGTGACCAATATAGCCACCTTTCTTTATGATGACACTCAGCAGCCTACCATCCATAGATTCTGTCAGTTGCTTGATCTGTTTACGATCAACATTGCGTGCAGCAGCCACCACAGCCTCCCAGACACTGTTCCGAGAGGTGTGCTGTTTTCTCTCCCTGTAGATCTCACATTTTATCAGGGACCACAGGTTCTCCATGGGGTTCAGATCAGGTGAACAAGGGGGCCATGTCATTATATTTTCATCTTTTAGACCTTTACTGGCCAGCCACGCTGTGGAGTAGTTGGATGTATGTGATGGAGCATTGTCCTGTATGAAAATCATGGTTTTCTTGAACGATACCGACTTCTTCCTGTACCACTGCTTGAAGAAGTTGTCTTCCAGAAACTGGCAGTAGGTCTGGGAGTTGAGCTTCACTCCATCCTCAACCCGAAAAGGTCCCACAAGTTCATCTTTGAGGATACCAGACCATAAATATGAAATATGAATATGAAATATGGCCAAACTGGTGGCAAATGGCATCTTGGCAGCTTCACGCTTGATTTTCCTCAATTCATGGGAAGTTATTTTGCGCTTTTTTTGCCCAACACGCTTCTTGCGACCCTGTTGGCTATTTGCCATGAAACGCTTGATTGTTCGGTGATCAAGACATCACATCATCTCTGCAAGACATCTCACAATTTTGGACTTTTCAGAGCCCGTCAAATCTCTCTTCTGACCCATTTTGCCAAAGGAAAGGAAGTTACCTAATAATTAAGCACACCTTATATAGGGTGCTGATGTCATTACACCACACCCCTCCTCGTTACAGAGATGCACATCATCTGATTTACTTAATTGGTAGTTGGCTCTCAGCCTATACAGCTTGGAGTAGGACAACATGTATAAAAAGTATCATGTGATCAAAATACTCATTTGACTAATAATTCTGCACACAGTGTAAATATATGTGCATACCTCAACACTGAAATTGCAACATCAGGAAGGAAAAGCCATGGAATTATGCAAATCACAGGATCAAATGTTAATGATATGCAAATGAAAAAAAGGACAGAAATTATCCAAAAAACATCAATTTTTTCAGTATCAAATATGAGCACTACATGCAAAAATACACACACACAAGCCTTGCCATGTTATCAAAGAGGTTCTTAATAGCTGTCCAAAGAGCGTTCTGCCCAGTGACGTAACTAGAGTTTGATGGGCCCCGGGGCAAAGTTTGGACCTGGGCCCCCCCAAGCCATGTACACCGACACTTGGGGTACGGGATAATGACACTGACACTCGGGGTACGGGATAATGATACTGACACTTGGCTCTTACCCTCAGCATCCAGATTTCCCATGATCTGAAATCCCTCTATCAGCACCCAGCTTTCCTATGTTCTGATACACATCTAATCCTCGGCACCCAGCTTCCCCATGCTCTGCTATACATCTTTACCTCAGGCCCCAGCTTTCCCATATCAGAGCATGATTAAGCTGGGTGCTGAGAGATGTATAGCAGAAAATGGTAAAGATGGGTGCTGAGGGAAAGAGCCTTTTACGTTACCATGCCATGCTTGTATCTTTGTCCCCCTTGTGTATAGTTCTCCAAATACAATTATGGCCCCCACATAGCATTCCATATAGTATAACGGGTCCCACATAACTCTTCATATATTAGAATGCACCCCCATAATCCTCCATGTATTATAATGCATTTCCCATAGTTCTCCATGTATAAAGTAGCCCTTATATCCCTCCAATTATTATAATGCAACTCCCATAGTCCTCCATGTATTATAATTCAGCCCATAGTCCTCCATATATTGTACTGCAGCCCATAGTACTCCATATATTATACTGCACCACAAAGTCCTCCATATATTATAATGCACCCCCATAGTCCTCCATGTATTATAATGCATGTCCCATAGTCCTCCATGTATAAAGTAGGCCTCATAGCCCTGCAATTATTTTAATGCATTTCCCATAATTTTCCATGTATTATAATTCACCCTATAGTTCTCCATATATTATAATGCACCCCCATAATCCTCCATGTTTTATAATCCGCCCCCATAGTCCATGTATAAGGTAGCCCCCAAAGTCCTCCATATATTATAATGTAGCCCCTTAGTCCTATCTAATATATAAAGCTGTGTGTGTGTGTGTGTCTGTGTGTGTGTGTGTGTCCGTGTGTCCGCTAAATGAATCCACACCGTCACATTTACAATCACGAAATTTTGCACAGACACCCAATGTGACTCAAGTAATGTCATAGACTATGTTTTGATGGGAAAATGTAACCCTGTGCTTTACAGTTAGTCTCCAAAAAAATCTGCCTCCATTAAAGTCAATGGAGCTGCGAGCTACAGCTTATTAACACTAGAAGTACCGAGGTAGTCATTTTGACTACTTTGCACTATGTATTTCTATATAGGTGTCACAAGTCTAGTAGTTCTAGTGTTAATAGGAGCTGTGATTCATTGCTATAGGAACAAAATAAACTGTTAGTATAAGATGCTTATGTGTGAGGTAATAAGATGTCGGTGGAGAGATGGATAGAGAGACAGAAAGAGACAGAGAGAGTGAGAGACAGACAGAAAGAGACAGACAGATATAGAGACAGAGTAAGAGGCAGACAGAGAAAGAGACAGACACAGACAGACAGGGAAAGAGACAGAGAAAGAGACAGTCAAAAGAGACAGAGGCAGACAGACACAGACAGACAGGGAAAGAGACAGAGACGAGGAAACAGACAGAGACAAGGAAACAGACAGAGACGGGGAAACAGACAGAGACGGGGAAACAGACAGAGACGGGGAAACAGACAGAGATGGGGAAAGAGACAGGTGTGGAAAGAGACAGGCGGGGAAAGAGACAGGTGGAGAAAGACTGACAGATACAGAGATAGAGAGAGACAGATACAGAGATAGAGAGAGACTGACAGAGAATGATAGAGACAGAGAGATAGATACAGACAGAGAGATAGATACAGACAGACAGAGAGACACAGACAGACATGGATAGAGACAGACACACAGAAAGAGACAGAGACAGACAGACAGAGACAGATGGGGAGACAGACAGAGACTGGGAAAGACAAATACAGACTGGGAGAGACAAACAGAGACTGGGAGAGACAGACAGAGACTGGGAGAGACAGACAGAGACTGGGAGAGACAGACAGAGACTGGGAGAGACAGACAGAGACTGGGAGAGACAAACAGAGACTGGGAGAGACAAACAGAGACTGGAAGAGACAAACAGAGACTGGGAGAGACAGACAGAGACTGGGAGAGACAGACAGAGACTGGGAGAGACAGACAGAGACTGGAAGAGACAGACAGAGACTGAAAGAGACAGACAGAGACTGGGAGAGACAGACAGAGACTGGGAGAGACAGACAGAGACTGGGAGAGACAGACAGAGACTGGGAGAGACAGACAGAGACTGGGAGAGACAGACAGAGACTGGGAGAGACAGACAGAGACAGGGAGAGAAAGACAGAGACTGGGAGAAACAGACAGAGACTTGGAGAGACAAACAGAGACAGACAGAAACTGGGAGAGACAAACAGAGACAGACAGAGACTGGGAGAGACAAACAGAGACAGACAGAGACTGGGAGAGAGAGACAGAGACAGACAGAGACTGGGAGAGACAAACAGAGACAGACAGAGACTGGGAGAGACAAACAGAGACAGACAGAGACTGGGAGAGACAAACAGACAGCCAGAGACAGATAGAGACTGGGAGAGACAAACAGAGACTGGGAGAGACAGAGACTGGGAGAGACAGAGACTGGGAGAGACAGACAGAGACTGGGAGAGACAAACAGAGACTGGGAGAGACAAACAGAGACAGACAGAAACTGGGAGAGACAAACAGAGACAGACAGAGACTGGGAGAGACAAACAGAGACAGACAGAGACTGGGAGAGACAAACAGACAGCCAGAGACAGATAGAGACTGGGAGAGACAAACAGAGACTGGGAGAGACAAACAGAGACTGGGAGAGACAAACAGAGATTGGGAGAGACAGACAGAGACTGGGAGAGGCAGACAGAGACTGGGAGAGACAGACAGAGACTGGGAGAGGCAGAGACTGGGAGAGACAAACAGAAACAGACAGAGACTGGGAGAGACAAACAGAGACAGACAGAGACTGTGAGAGACAAACAGAGACAGACAGAGACTGGGAGAGACAAACAGAGACTGGGAGAGACAAACAGAGACTGGGAGAGACAGACAGAGACTGGGAGAGACAGAAAGAGACTGCGAGAGACAGAAAGAGACTGGGAGAGACAGACAGAGACTGGGAGAGACAGACAGAGACTGGGAGAGACAGACAGAGACTGGGAGAGACAAACAGAGACTGGGAGAGACAAACAGAGACAGACAGAAACTGGGAGAGACAAACAGAGACAGACAGAGACTGGGAGAGACAAACAGTGACAGACAGAGACTGGGAGAGACAAACAGAGACTGGGAGAGACAAACAGAGACAGACAGAGACTGGGAGAGACAAACAGAGACAGACAGAGACTGGGAGAGACAAACAGAGACAGACAGAGACTGGGAGAGACAAACAGACAGCCAGAGACAGACAGAGACTGGGAGAGACAAACAGAGACTGGGAGAGACAAACAGAGACACACAGAGACTGGGAGAGACAAACAGAGACAGACAGAGACTGGGAGAGACAAACAGAGACAGACAGAGACTGGGAGAGACAAACAGACAGCTAGAGACTGGGAGAGACAAACAGAGACAGACAGAGACTGGGAGAGACAAACAGACAGCCAGAGACAGAGACTGGGAGAGACAGACAGAGACTGGGAGAGACAGACAGAGACTGGGAGAGACAGACAGAGACTGGGAGAGACAGACAAGGACTGGGAGAGACAAACAGAGACAGACAGAAACTGGGAGAGACAAACAGAGACAGACAGAGACTGGGAGAGCCAAACAGAGACAGACAGAGACTGGGAGAGACAAACAGAGACAGACAGAGACTGGGAGAGACAAACAGAGACAGACAGAGACTGGGAGAGACAAACAGAGACAGACAGAGACTGGGAGAGACAAACAGAGACAGACAGAGACTGGGAGAGACAAACAGAGACAGACAGAGACTGGGAGAGACAAACAGAGACAGACAGAGACTGGGAGAGACAAACAGAAACAGACAGAGACTGGGAGAGACAAACAGAGACAGACAGAGACTGGGAGAGACAAACAGAGACAGATAGAGACTGGGAGAGACAAACAGAGACAGACAGAGAATGGGAGATAGACAGAGAGACAGTTACTATCCCGGGCAACGCCCAGGTACTACAGCTAGTATGTATTATAACTAGAGATGAGCGAACCGGTTGCGGTTCGGCTTGAGGTCGGTTCGCCGAACGGAGCTCCCGTTCGAGTTCGGTTCGTCGAACGTTCGACGAACCGAACTCGAACTGCATAGGAAACAATGGCAGGCAATCACAAACACATAAAAACACCTAGAAAACACCCTCAAAGGTGTCCAAAAGGTGATAAACAACTCACAACACAACACAAACACATGGGAAAGTGACAAGGACATATACTCATTGCGAAAACAAAAGAGCTGGACAAGGAAAAAGAGGAGGAGACACAGATATATGAGTATATGCAAGGAAACATCGATGCCATTACTGTGCAACTTGAGCCCTGCTCATTTTAGGCTTCCAATCTGTATAAATTGCCTGAGCTTGCCACGTACGCCTTAGGGATCTTGTCGTGTCCTGCAGCCAGCGTTCTCTCGGAACCTGTCTTCAGTGCTGCTGGGGGTCTGCTGGCAGATAAGCACACGTGTCTGTCCACTGACAATGTGGACATGGCTCTCAGAGGACTTTTCTTCCCCTGGGTCAGCCAGGGGAGGTGAAAGGCACGCGTATTTTTGAGAGTGCTTCATGCAAAGCATCTTTTTCTTTTCCAAAAGGGGGGTCAAGTGATGCCAGTCAAGTGGGGTGTGTGTGGTCCAATTAGTGGCAACGAGGAAGACTGTGGTTGGAGTCCCCTCGCTGTATTTCTAAAAGAACCAAGATGAACAAGTCATGGCTCTCAGAGGACTTTTCTTCCCCTGGGTCATCCAGGGGACGGGAAAGGCACACGTATTTTTGAGAGTGCTTCATGCAAAGCATCTTTTTCATTTTGAAAAGGGGGGTAAAGTGATGCCAGTCAAGTGGGGTGTGTGTGGTCCAATTAGTGGCAACGAGGAAGACTGTGGTTGGAGTCCCCTCGCTGTGTTTCTAAAAGAACCAAGATGAACAAGTCATGGCTCTCAGAGGACTTTTCTTCCCCTGTGTCATCCAGGGGACGGGAAAGGCACGCGTATTTTTGAGAGTGCTTCATGCAAAGCATCTGTTTCATTTTGAAAAGGGGGGTCAAGTGATGCCAGTCAAGTGGGGTGTATGTGGTCCAATTAGTGGCAACGAGGAAGACTGGTTGGAGTCCCCTCGCTGTGTTTCTAAAAGAACCAAGATGAACAAGTCATGGCTCTCAGAGGACTTTTCTTCCCCTGGGTCATCCAGGGGATGGGAAAGGCACGCGTATTTTTGAGAGTGCTTCATGCAAAGCATCTTTTTCATTTTGAAAAGGGGGGTCAAGTGATGCCAGTCAAGTGGGGTGTGTGTGGTCCAATTAGTGGCAACGAGGGAGACTGTGGTTGGAGTCCCCTCGCTGTGTTTTACATGATTTTCGAAGGGCATGACATGCCTAAGAGGTTGAGTTTCATCATCTGCAACTTGTTGGCAACAGAAAGGCTGCCTTTACACCCTTTTGAGACCGAGGATTTTCAAGACCTTATGCCCATTGCAGTGCCCCAAGAGCCGATGGCCAGTCGTCACTCCTTCTCCAAGAAAGGCGTGCCCGCGCTACCACAGCAGGTCGCACACAACCTCACCGATTCCTTGAGAAACTCTGTGTGTGACAGGGTGCATTTCACCACAGATACTTGGACCAGTAAGCATGGACAGGAGAGTTACATGTTGCTGACTGGGCACTGGGTAACTATGGTGAGAGATGGAGAAGGGTTTGCTGTACAAGTCTTGCCGTCCCCACGACTTGTGTGTCAATTCTTCCTCTGTATGTATAAGTTCCTCCACTGCTTCTGCCTCCTCAACCTCGTGTGGGTCCTCCACCTCGGCCCAAACCCTGTGTGGTCAGGCCACCCTTCCTTGTAACTGCGCCCAAGGAATCCCACACACCTCCTTACTATGCTGGCAGCAGAGCTCAAGGCCATCAGGCGGTCAAATGTTTACTTTGAAATGTAGGGGAAATGTGAGACACCGCTGAGGAATTGTGGACAGTTAGCTCTGGAGAGTGAGACCGAGTTTCATCAATGGTTGTCTACACTCAACCAGCAGTCAGGGAAGGTCGGGTACGACAATGATGCAAACCAGTCTACGACCCTTCTTCAGGGCAATGTGACACACGTGCCTTGTATGGCTCACGTGTTGAACCTGGTTGTCCAGCAATTTTTAAAACACTATCCCGGCCTACATGGCCTTCTGCAGAGGGCACGGTGTAACGCCTGCCTGGATCGACACACTCAGATGGGCTGTAAAGGATAGGCTAGAGGCAAGCCACTCACCAAGCTGGACACCCAGAACCCTGAAACCCTTTAACCCCTATACAGTGATTTGGAATTACACAGGGCCCAAGTTGATCAATACCTGTGGAAGGCTGCAGTTCCAGAGAATAGTAGTCATGCAGGGTCAAAAACATTAATTGAGGAAGAGGAACAGAATGGGATGGCCAGGACTTAATCAGAAAACAAGCAGAGGTGAAATGTGGATCGGGCAACGAGGTACATAAACAGCAAGCAGGAAAAGTAGTCAGGTAACAAGCACACAAACTCATAAAACTGAACTGGGGGTAACAGTAACAAGAGGTTCATAGCTTTGTCTGGCAGTGGTCTGCAAACAGGAGGGGCCTAAAAAAGGGTGTGGTGTCTTCCCATTGGTGGTAGCTGAATGATGGTACTTCATCTGTGAGATACCCACCACCTACATTCAGCGTGTGGTTCTGTATCTGTCAAGGTAACGCAACCCAATGGGTGACCATAACCTGCGTCCACCTGCGCCGCAGGCATCGACTCCTCTCCCATCATCAGCACTATGCACGAAAGGAACACGTTGTCACCTGGCGACCGGAGTACAAATTGATTGAGTGGACTACGTTGTTGACTTAACAGCCGTGTGCGGCAATGATGCAAACCTGTCTGTGGCCCTTCGGCAGGGCAATGTGACACACGTGCCTTGTATGGCTCACGTGTTGAATCAGATTCTCCAGCAATTTTTAAAATACCATCCCGGCCTACATGGCCTTGTGCAGCGGGCACGCTGCTATGTGCTCACTTTCATCCTTCGCACCCAGCAGCTCAACAACTTTCATCGCTCCTGAAGTTTTAGGGTCTGGCGGTTAAACGCCGGAAATGCCATGTTCCGACACGCAGGAATTGGAATCTGCACTTGTTGCAGCGTGTGTGGCAGCACCGCAGAGCCCTGCTGAAATACGGTATGACGTATACCCTGGGCTAACTTGATCCAGAGGTGGTGCAGATCACGCTGCTGGAGTGGTGTCAGATCAAGGACCTATGCACCCTTGTACACAGTTTACAAATGTCGACGAAGATGTTTAGCACTGGCGATGCCATTCTCAGCGTGACAATTCTGGTCATCTACAAGATGGAGCACACTGTAAGCATTATTCGGAGTCAGGTGTTGGTCCAAGAGTAAGGGGAGGAAGTACAGGAGGAGTCATATGCAGAAGGGATAATAAGATCTACAAGGTCCAGACGGTGAGCGGCACCTAGGCGGAAGTCAAGGGACGGTGGGGGAGAGGGATTAATAAGGGCGCATAGTATCAGCAAAAATTGTTGAGGAAGGTGCAGGAGCCCATGAAGAAATGGAGGATGAACTGGCGATGGGCATGGAAGACTCAGCAGATGAGTGAGAGCTTGCTCACATTTCGGTTGTGCGAGGTTGGGGGGAGAGGGCAGAGGAAGGAGGCACGATTCTCACCTCTCTGCCACCAACACACCAAGGACTTGGTCCTCCTGGATGCACAAGACACATGAGCGCCTTCTTGCTGCACTACCTACAACATGACCCTCGGATTGTACGAATTCGAAGTAATGCTAACTACTGGGTTGCCACACTGTTAGATCCCCGGTACAAGACAAAATTTGGCGAAATAATTCCTGCCATAGAAAGGGACGAACGTATACAGGAGTATCTGCAGAAGGTGGTACGGATTCTTAGATTTGCTTTTCCAGTAAACACCAGTGCTGCACAGAGTGAATCTCAACGCTTTGTCATGGATAGGAGGAAATGGGCTTTTACTTGTCCACATCTGAGGGACCGAGGGGTGGCTGTTGTGCTGAGATGCCATTGAGTACGGTGTCCCTGCAGAGTTGCACTTTTGGTCATATACCAAATGAGTTGAAAAAGGACAGATGCTGGTGGAAAGGGGAACAGGTGTGTTGGAAAGGGGAAAAAAGTTTTTGTCCGTGGGTTTGCTGGTTAAGCAAAAGTAACATTTGATGAAGAAACACCATCTGTTACGGTGGGACTGGCAGATTTGGATAAGGTGGTATATACTATGTTACCGCTATATAACGAAAATTAATAAGAAAAGAAAGATAAAGGTATATATCCCCATCAGCAGTCAATGTCCACCGTGCTCCCAGATGGAAAAGGAGAGGTTGGCAAATGGAAGGTTAGGTGGAGGATACAGAGCTGTGTGGCTATGAAACTAATAGTAGCCTGAACCGAGTTAGACGCCACTCGGATCTGGAGACTGGGAGCCCTGTTAGCGTCACAGGGTCCACACGCCCACCCAGCCCAGGAACTCCCTGTTAACATCATAGGGGCCATTGAGTACGCTGACCGTGTGCATTGGGGCCACACCTGTGGACAGCAGGCGCATCAACAGCAGCAGGCCTGTTAATGTCACTGGGCTGCACAAGCAGGACTGGTAGGACAGGAGCTGGTCTTAACCGTTCTGCGTTACCAACTGTGGTGGCGGCCTGCATCGACGCCCTATCCCTGCCTACCTCTGGCCTAAAGCCGCAATGGGTTCAACACATGGAGGTGTGCTCTTTCGGAGCATAATAGAAGACTGCGCACCTCCTTGTTGGCTCCAGCCTGTTTTATAACCTGGGTCCGCCCCAAACCAGGGTGGACTACAATGCACCTCCTGGAGACAAAAGCAGAGTGACACGTCATGAGTGGCATAACTAGCGTCCTATTTGGAACCGCAACTTCAATAATGACCTCATGGCTGCCACGACACAAACACCTCACCAGTCATCGTCTGACCATCAATAATGAGGTGACAAGTCATAGGGGCGGGCCTCTGCAAGCCATTTGGGAGGACACCTGATGCCCTGTGGTCTATATGGGACCCCCACATCAGGGGCAGGGCCAAAGAGTTCATTACCGGACCTAGTCTCTGATGCAGTAAGTGCCTGAGCATGCTCAGTAGCATGAAATACAGTCTCTGAAAAAAGACTATCAGCTTTAGCATGGTGTCTAGGCACAAAACAGGACTTAGACCTGGCACGGAATGCAAGTACCTGTGCAAAGAGGCTTTTGGCACTAAGTGTGGGAGCATGCGCTGTATCCCGAAATGAAGAGTTAGCCTCAGGAATGGCACAGTCAGGCTGAGCATACTCACTAGGCGAAACACTGTAGTTAGGCTGCAGCTGGGGTAAATCTGCACACGCATGCGCATGTGGCGCCCTAGGACCTGGTCGCCACAACTGCATTGCCCTCCTGAGGGTTAATGCTGAGCCTGGAGGTAATGGGGAAATCTACTGGCCAGTAAGTTAACATCCACCGCAGTTTCTCCCTCAGGCCAGTAGGGGGAGCTCTGAACCTGAAGTTTCAGGGAGCTTCCTTAAGCCTGACCTGGGGGAGGAGTTAGTTAGTCTGTAGGGAGCAGCAGAAGTGAACAGACACAGAGTGTGCTGTCCTGTGAATCTGGGGCCTAGAGCTGGAGCAGTTTGGCCCAGAGAAGCAGGAGTAGCTGAGAGGCAGCAGAGAGACTCGGACATCGGAGTCTGTGGTTGCCAGGGTATAAAATCCGTCCCTGGTAGCCGAATCCGAAGGGCAGGGGAGCTGCAAGCCCCTGGCCCAGACACATCCAAGGTACAGCTGCAGCATCAGGGCCCGGTGTGGACCCCAGCGGAGAAGCACCAGGGAGTGGGCCTGCGCAGCCACCTACAGAGGGAAGGGACGTGCTATTGGTCCCAGCAGCGAAGAGGGCCATTTCTGGATTCAGAGAAGCAGGGTCCTATCATCACCAAGAAAGGTACAGGAGTAGGCCTCATACTCATCTGGCCAGAAAGATCACCCCAAGTACTTCCAGGCCGACCGGATCCCCATCACCACCTGTAACGGTCTCCCAGGACTGGACTGTTCCCAGAGTAAAAGAGGAAAAGGTAAAGAGACTGTTGTTTGTGCCTGGTTCTTTCCTCGCCTGTCGGCCCTGCACCGTGTTAGTCACACAGCACCATAGACTTTCACAAGCACCAACTGTGCCCCGGGCATTGCTCCACCTGTGGGGAGCAGTACCATCATAGCTGCCATAATATCATCCCGGAGGCCTCACACGGCAGCGGCGGCTTATTAGCCGCATACCACAGGTGGCGTCACGAACACAACCATTAACAAGCAAGCCACATATTCTACTGACACCCACCAGGGCCACGGAGCCGGGCCCAGCCACCACTGACTACCACCGGACTAGTCCAGCCCGGCACCGGGTGTCCCATAGCCCTGGGGTGGGCGAGTCAACTTTTGGCGTCACGAACAGGATTTCGTGCCCGGTCACACCGGGTACTGTGCGCCTGAAGAACTGTGTAAAAGACTGTGTACTGGTTGTAAATTGCCGCCGCCATTAGCCGCGCCGAGCGCAGGAAGAAGGGGGGCGTGCCTGACAAAGAGCGCGAAGGGAGCGCGGCATCAGAGCAGAGCGCTGTTAACCCCGCGCGACCCGGAAGAAAATTTGAAAAGTGAACGGAGCCTGGTAAGGTTCACTAAGGGGGAGGAAGATGTCCGACTCCGAGGGAGAGCAGGTGGCTGCCATCGCCCAGGGCGCCGCAGCACCGGCCGAAGTAGTCCCAGTCGCCGTCGCCCCAGCCCCCACTGTAGCGCCGGTAATGCCGATCACCATGCCGTACATACCGGGAGCAGAATGGCTGCCGCAGTACTCCGGGGAGTCCCATACCTTGAGTGACTTCAGAGAAAGCCTGCACAGCTTGTTCCGGGTGTATCCTCTGACTGAGAGCCAGAAGGTGGGCATAGTAATGGGACAGCTAGCCGGCGCAGCCCAGCGTGAAGCGAAGTCCTGGCCTGATACAGATAAAGGGACAGCAGCCCAGATACTGGCCAAGCTAAAGAGTACGTTTGACACCCGCACCGCAGCAGAGATAAAGATGAGATTCTTTGGGTGCAAGCAGCGGGCCACAGACAGCATAAGGGACTATGCCTTAAACTTGCAGGAGGCCCTGAAAGCAGTTAAACAGGTGGATCCAGAGAGTGTACGTGAAGAAGACAAACTCCTAACTGAGCAGTTCATAGAGGGGCTCCTGTCAGATGCCCACAGGACCCAGCTGCGTATCATGGTCCTGCAGAACCCTGCTCTGGACTTTGCCAAGTTTAAGGACCAGGCCATCAGGGTACTGAGAGAATCTACACCGAATGACCCAGTACCCCTCCGGCCTCTTGCTATCACGTACCCCGGGGTGGTGCCTGCAACACGAGCCACTGCAGGGGCTGAGGCGCAGTCCCTGGATAAGGATCCCACTGCAGAGCTCAGACAGCAGTTCCAGGAGCTGACCAAGACTGTGGCTGCCCTTGCCAAGACCGTGCAGTCTCTACAAGTGACCCCCTCGCCTGCAAGAATCGAGTTGGCCTCCAGCCCAGATGACGTCCCATGGATGCGACAGAGGAGGATTCCGCCGACCCGAGGCAGAGACACAGACCGGTATGATTCAACTGGACAACCGATCTGCCGCCACTGCAACCAGGCGGGCCACATTGCACGACGCTGTCCTTTAAACGGGCCGAGCCTGGGGCCAGGAGCCAACCCCCAGGTGTGAGGAAGCCCGGCTCAAACCCCAGCCGCAGCAAGTATGTGGGAGGACGCCCGGTCCTTCCCATTGTGCTGGATGGGATCCCTTTGAATGCCCTCCTGGATACGGGGTCCCAGGTAACAACCATCCCCCACAAACTGTACAAAAGATATTGGGCTGATTCAGACATTGACCATGGCCCAGATGATGATTTAACGATTGTGGCCAGTAATGGTCAGCCCTTACCTCAAATTGGGTACAAAGAAGTAACCATTAAAGTGGGGCGGGTGGAATTGCCATGTCAGGGGATGATAATTGTAGATATAGATCGCAAAGAATCTGACCCACTGCTAACCATTGGTACAAATGTGATAGAAAATTGTATTGCCGAAGTGATAATTTTGTTGCAACAGGCGTCTGAAACTGCCAGCTCCGGGCAGCAGCGTGTCCTACAGAGGGAGATCAGAGCCCTGATGAGGAGGCAGCAGGTAGAGCTGGCCGGAGGAGAAATTGGCAGTGTGAGGGTAAGTGACCCCCTCCCCATTGTAATACCCCCAAGAAGTGAAATGTTGATATGGTGTCGGGCAGCAATAGGCCTCAAGGGTCAGGATTACCATGCCTTGGTAGAACCAGTGTATTCAGACAGTAGGCCTGGAGTCCTGATAGCCAGAGGGGTAGCGGACGTCCGCAAGGGGAGAGTGCCCGTCCGTGTCCTGAATTGTGGGGAGGAGGAGGCCAAATTGCCCCGGTACGCCACTGTAGCAAAACTGTACACTGTCAGTAACAATACCATTAAAGCAGTGGAACCCTTGATCCCGTCCGACCAGGCGGAAGACAATGGCTCCAAGGGGCAGCCGGAAGACTGGTGCCAAAAATTACATGTAGGCACCGACTCCACCCCCTCGCACCAAAAGCATGGGGTTTACCGGGTGGTACAGGAGTACGAGCGGGTCTTCAGCAAACACCCCCTAGATTTTGGGCAGGTGAAAGGGGTTAAACATCAAATCCCCACGGGTGATCATCATCCCATTAAAGAGAGATACCGCCCTGTACCCCCCGCACAGTATCAGTGTGCCAAGGAAATGTTACGGGAAATGAAGGAGGCTGGGGTTATCAGAGATAGTTGTAGCCCCTGGGCAGCTCCACTAGTGCTCGTAAAGAAAAAAGATGGTACAATGAGAATGTGTGTAGATTACAGGCAAATTAACCGCATTACACATAAAGATGCTTATCCACTGCCCAGAATAGAGGAGTCACTCACAGCCTTAAAGTCAGCTAACTATTTCTCCACCTTGGATCTCACCAGTGGGTATTGGCAGGTTCCCGTGGCAGAGGCGGACAAGGAGAAGACTGCATTCACGACACCAATGGGCCTCTGTGAGTTCAATTGTATGCCATTCGGGCTCTGCAACGCCCCAGGGACATTCCAAAGGTTGATGGAGTGCTGCTTGGGCCACCACAACTTTGAAACCGTGCTGTTGTACCTGGATGACGTAATAGTCTACTCCAAGACTTATGAGGACCACCTGAAGCACTTAGCAGAAGTGTTTGAATCCTTGTCGAAATATGGCCTGAAGATCAAGCCGTCCAAATGTCACCTCTTGAAGCCAAAGGTACAGTACCTGGGTCATGTGGTCAGCGCAGAAGGTGTGGCACCTGATCCGGAGAAAGTCACTGTAATCAAGGACTGGCCAAGACCCACCACAGTGAAGGAGGTGCGGCAGTTCCTTGGACTGGTGGGCTACTACCGAAGGTTCATTGATGGTTTCACCAAGATAGCAGCGCCCCTTCAAGATCTCCTGGTGGGCCAGCCAAAGCAGGCTAAGAAGCAGAGCCCTCCATTTGAATGGAGCAGCCAACTGGAAACATCCTTTGTCCGGCTGAAAGGGGCTCTCACGGGAGAAGAAATTCTGGCCTACCCTGACTACAGCCAACCGTTTGTACTGTATACAGACGCCAGCAACGTGGGACTGGGAGCAGTTCTGTCCCAGGTACAGGGAGGCAGAGAGAGGGTGATAGCGTACGCCAGTAGGAAGCTTCGGCCCACAGAAAGGAATCCAGAAAACTACAGTTCCTTCAAGCTGGAGTTCCTCGCTATTGTTTGGGCAGTGACTGAACGCTTCAAGCACTATCTGGCATCGGCCAAGTTCACCATCTTCACGGACAACAATCCGTTGACACACCTGGCAACAGCCAAGTTAGGTGCGATGGAACAGCGATGGATGGCCCGGCTGTCTAACTTTGACTTTACCATCAAGTATCGGGCTGGCAAGAAGAATAACAATGCTGATGCGCTGTCCAGAATGCCTCACTTGCCCGAGTCTGGAGAAGACATGGATGAACTCGAAGAGATAGAGTTACCGGCTTTCCATCACCAAGGTGTGTCCCAGTGTGAGCATGCTGTGGGAGTGAAGCGCTCAAGCCAGCACGGGGTCTCGGTCAACCCCTTACTCCACCATAATTGGGAAGAAACACAGAACGGTGACCCGGCCGTGCGATTGGTCAAAGAGAAGCTAGCGCAAGCTGAGACCCATCTTGGCCCAGACGCTCCAGAGGAAGCCCAGCAGCTGTGGAAGGAGAGGGGACGACTGTTCACCTACCAGGGCAAGCTCTGCAAGAGATATGTCAACTATCGAACAAATGAACTTGTCTGGCAGATAGTGGTTCCGCAGAGGGATGCTCCAATGGTCCTAGCAGCGTATCATGATAACGCCGGGCACTTCGGGTGGAAGAAGTTGGAGGCCTTACTCCGTGATCGGTTCTACTGGGTGCACATGAGAAAGATGATCGAGAAATGGTGCCGAGACTGTGGCCCGTGTAACTTGAGGCGGAAGGATGATGCCAGCCAAAGGTCTCCCCTACAGCCAATTGTCACGAAACAGCCCCTGGAGTTGGTGGCCCTGGACCACGTGAAGTTAACACCAAGCCGGTCAGGCTATGTGTACGCCCTCACCATTGTGGACCATTACTCTCGTTTCCTGGTAGTAGTGCCTGTGAAGGACCAGACAGCCAGGACGGCAGCTAGAGCGTTCCAGGCATCCTTTTGTCGACCGCACGGCTATCCGGAAAGGGTACTGACGGATCAGGGTCCTGCATTCGAGGCTGAAGTGTTCCAAGAGTTCTGTAACATGTACGGTTGTAAGAAAATTCGAACCACACCGTACCACCCCCAGACCAATGGACTGTGCGAGAAAATGAACCATGTGGTTATTGATATGCTGAAGACCCTACCGCTGGAAGAGAGGAACCAATGGCCAGAAAAGTTGCCAGATCTGGTAGACTTGTACAACCACATCCCAGTGAATTCGACCAACTGCAGCCCCGCTTACCTGATGCGAGCCAGACCAGGCAAGTTGCCTGTAGACTTTGAGATGGGGACTGTGTCGCCTGAGGCGGTTCAAGAAATAGAGGATTGGGACACAGAACGGCAGCAGCGGTACCGTAAGGTCCAGGAGTGCGTAGAGAGGAGCCTGTCTCAAGCAAGAACGAGACAAGAACAGCATTACAATCAAACAGCCCCAGCAACTCCCTTAGCACCTGGAGAACAAGTCCTCAAGAAGAAGCGGAAGGCGCATAAATTGGATGATCAGTGGGAAAGCGAGCCCTACACCATTATCCCCTCCAACTTTGACAATAGTAAGGTATGCCTCATAAGCAAAGATGAAGGCAAGACCTATCAAGCAATTTCCCGAGACCGCCTGAAAGCGTGCCCTGAACGGTGCAGAATCCAAAGAGAAATGGAAGGAGTACAAGGAAGTCCCCAAAGTCAAGAGAAAGAAGGGGAGATGATTCAAACCATCCTTGGAAAGTTCCCCAAAACTTGGACCCGAATAAACAATGCCATAGTGGTACCAGTTTTGACGTTTCCGCAGTTGGTCGAGCCAGAAACGGAAAAGGTTCCGGATCCACCTAAAGAATCGTCCGCTCCAGCACGAGATGACACGCCAGCAGTGGAACAGGAGGATCAACCCCCTGTCAGTGGTGAACCTGTCATACCCTTGGCGACTCTTAGATCACAAAGGCAACCATCACGCTTACCTATGGGGGTTAGGCCCACCTGTAGTGCTGAGATAGAAGACGTACCACGTAGTCAGGGGCAAACACCAGAGCTACGTAGGTCCCAGCGCAGCACTCGGGGACAACCCCCTTTAAGGTATAGGGAGTCTACTGTATAAAGTAAAGAGTACTTATTAGAGTGTAAATAGTTATGCAAAATGTCTGTCATGTTGTGCACAAAATGTTTTCTTTTTCTTTGATTGCGAAAATGGACAATTGGGCCACTGGACTATGGGTGGCCAACACCTAAATTGTTCATAGTTAGCACCAGTGTGCTCAAACACCCCTGAAGAAAAACCCGTCCGGCGTGCATAGAGTGGGGTCATCAATGCTCTGACGCACGCCCAGAGCCTACGTTGGGGGTTTGATCGCGGCGGGTCCCCCATGGAGCAGTGTAATGGACACCCGGCAGGGAGCCACACTGGACTCTTATAGAAATGTTTAAGATTGTAACGTTAAAGAGAATGTGTCTCCCATATTGGGATGAAATGTATGACATGTTATGTTTTGTTTCTACAGTCCGGGAGTACTGAATTTAACTAAGGGGGAGTGTGGCGCCCTAGGACCTGGTCGCCACAACTGCATTGCCCTCCTGAGGGTTAATGCTGAGCCTGGAGGTAATGGGGAAATCTACTGGCCAGTAAGTTAACATCCACCGCAGTTTCTCCCTCAGGCCAGTAGGGGGAGCTCTGAACCTGAAGTTTCAGGGAGCTTCCTTAAGCCTGACCTGGGGGAGGAGTTAGTTAGTCTGTAGGGAGCAGCAGAAGTGAACAGACACAGAGTGTGCTGTCCTGTGAATCTGGGGCCTAGAGCTGGAGCAGTTTGGCCCAGAGAAGCAGGAGTAGCTGAGAGGCAGCAGAGAGACTCGGACATCGGAGTCTGTGGTTGCCAGGGTATAAAATCCGTCCCTGGTAGCCGAATCCGAAGGGCAGGGGAGCTGCAAGCCCCTGGCCCAGACACATCCAAGGTACAGCTGCAGCATCAGGGCCCGGTGTGGACCCCAGCGGAGAAGCACCAGGGAGTGGGCCTGCGCAGCCACCTACAGAGGGAAGGGACGTGCTATTGGTCCCAGCAGCGAAGAGGGCCATTGCTGGATTCAGAGAAGCAGGGTCCTATCATCACCAAGAAAGGTACAGGAGTAGGCCTCATACTCATCTGGCCAGAAAGATCACCCCAAGTACTTCCAGGCCGACCGGATCCCCATCACCACCTGTAACGGTCTCCCAGGACTGGACTGTTCCCAGAGTAAAAGAGGAAAGGGTAAAGAGACTGTTGTTTGTGCCTGGTTCTTTCCTCGCCTGTCGGCCCTGCACCGTGTTAGTCACACAGCACCATAGACTTTCACAAGCACCAACTGTGCCCCGGGCATTGCTCCACCTGTGGGGAGCAGTACCATCATAGCTGCCATAATATCATCCCGGAGGCCTCACACGGCAGCGGCGGCTTATTAGCCGCATACCACAGGTGGCGTCACGAACACAACCATTAACAAGCAAGCCACATATTCTACTGACACCCACCAGGGCCACGGAGCCGGGCCCAGCCACCACTGACTACCACCGGACTAGTCCAGCCCGGCACCGGGTGTCCCATAGCCCTGGGGTGGGCGAGTCACGCACTAGCTGCCTCTCCACACTTACACGTGGAGGAGAAATTGCTCTTCGGTGTGGACTTGGAGATGCTGTCTATGAACCGAAGGAAAAGCTAAAGGAAGCCTGACTTTCTATCCCTCCGAATTATCAAATGCAGCAAGGAATTCCCTGAGTTTGCTATAAAATTAGCGTAGCAAAATGTGCATGAGGGTGTCATGTAGAGGTGCTGCACATAGATTTGCACCAGTGGGGCACTAATGGAGTACAACAGCCACTTCTTGTATGCCACTAAGTTTACTCAATTTTTGGTATTATAATGTATTAGTAACAATGAGTTTGAGTGTGCAATGCAGGCAGACGTGCTGCTAATATCTTTGCACTAGTGGGACAATACAGAAGTCCAACAGCCACTTTTTGTATGCCACTAAGTTGCAGCATTTTTTGCTATTATTATAGCTTTTAAAAACAGAGCAGGAGGGTGTCATGCAGAGGTGCTGCACATAGATTTGCACCAGTGGGGCACTAATGGAGTCCAACAGCCACTTTTTGTATGCCACTAAATGGCAGCATTTTTTGCTATTATTATAGCTTATTAAAAACAGAGCAGGAGGGTGTCCTGCACAGGTGCTAGAAATAGCTTGGCACCAGTGGGACAATAATGAAATACAACATCCAGTTCTATGATGCCACTAAATGGCAGTATTTTTTGCTATCATTATAGCTTATTAAAAACAGGGCAGGTGGGTGTCATGCAGAGGTGCTGCACATAGATTTGCACCAGTGGGGCACGAATGGAGTACAACAGCCACTTTTAGGATGCCACTAAGTTCACTGAGTGTTTGCTAGTATAATGGCTTAGTCATACCTCCCAACCGTCCCGGATACAGCGGGACAGTCCCTCTTCTGAGCCTTTGATCCCGGGTCCCGCCCGTGAGGCTGTTTATCCCGGCTCCACCCACCCACTGTAGCCCCACCTCGCTGTTTCTCCCTTCTACTATTCATTACAGAGCCGAGCGCGCACCTACTCCTGTGACTGCTGCTGAGGTATGAATCACCCGCTGCAGCAGAGCGACCCCCCTGCAGCAGAGCGACCCCCCCCTGCAGCAGAGCCCCCCCCCCCCCCCCTGCACCAGAGCCGACCCCCCCAGTCCCGGAGCCTGCGTTTCTCTGCAGCTGTTCTCTGACTCCCCGTGTGCGGCTTCTCACTGCTGCAGACACGCGGGGGATCAGGAAGCTGAGGAGACCATGCAATCAGCACTTCTCTCCTGCAGATAGCAGTGACAATAACCTATGCAGAGTGACATCTGCAGGCTTCTATTAGCTTACCGATCAGTGGTCTCCTGCCTGTGGAGCAGAGCTGCTGGGTCCTAGCTTCCCAACAGCTTCAGCTCTGCTTTATCCTGGCTCCCCTACCAGTTAAAGGGAACCTGTCAGCAGAAATTTCACAATAAAAGTAAAAGCTTCCCCTCTGCAGCTCCTGGGCTGCATTCTGGAAAGGTTCCTGTTGTTATTGTGCCCCCTTTGAGACCTACAAAAATACTTTATGAAGTCTTACCTTTTTGTATGCAAATGTGTTTTTATGGTCACGGGGGCGGGCTGTCTGGCGTCCGTTATTCCCCCTCCTGCCGCTTTACGCAGTCCCCCATTACTCATTTACATACACAAGGACACCTTCCTCATGTAACTGTCCTCCCGAAGTTTTGCGCATGTGAACGCTTTTTCAGGTGATTGCGCAGGCACGAGATTATGGGCGGCGCTGTGATTGTCATCAGCAGCGTTAACCAAGTACCCGCCCATAATCTCGTGCCCGCACTTTTCCCTCTGACTCCACCGTTATGCGCAAGTGCTGGCCATATGAACCATGTTACCTATTACTGCTTGCACGAGATTATGGGCGGGTACTTGGATGACTTTGCTGATGACAATCACAGCGCCGCCCATAATCTCGCGCCCATGGTAATAGGTAACGTGGTTCATATGGCCAGTGCTTGCGCATAACGGTGGAGGCAGAGTGAGAAGCGCGGGCACGAGATTATGGGCAGGTACTTGGATGACGCTGCTGATGACAATCACAGCGCCGCCCATAATCTCGCGCCCATGGTAATAGGTAACGTGGTTCATATGGCCAGTGCTTGCGCATAACGGTGGAGGCAGAGTGAGAAGCGCGGGCACGAGATTATGGGCGGGTACTTGGATGACGCTGCTGATGACAATCACAGCGCCGCCCATAATCTCGCGCCCATGGTAATAGGTAACGTGGTTCATATGGCCAGTGCTTGCGCATAACGGTGGAGGCAGAGTGAGAAGCGCGGGCACGAGATTATGGGCGGGTACTTGGATGACGCTGCTGATGACAATCACAGCGCCGCCCATAATCTCGCGCCTGCGCAATCACCTCAAAAGCGTTCACACTTTGCACAGTGCTCACTCCCGCGAGAGTGGCACTGGGCATGCACAAAACTTCAGGAGGACAGTTACATGAGGAAGGCGTCCTCATGTATGGAAATGAGCAATGGGGGAATAACGGACGCCAGGCAGCCCGCCCCCGTGACCATAAAAACAGATTTGCATACAAAAAGGTAAGACTTCATAAAGTATTATTTTAAGTCTCAAAGGGGGCACAATAGCAACAGGAACCTTTCCAGAATGCAGCCCAGGAGCTGCAGAGGGGAATCTTTTATTTTTTTTGCTAAATTTCTGGTGACAGTTTCCCTTTAAAGGGAACCTATCAGGTGCAATCTGCACTCAGAGCCAGGAGCAGTTCTGGGTGTATATTGCTATTCCCTGCCTAACTGTCCCTGTATACACTAGCATAGATAAAGGCATCTATAGAAAAAGTATTTTTAAAGAGCTTATATCTTATGCTAATTAGCGCGGGGACTAGTCCCAAGGGCGTTACTTCACTTGGCTAGTCGGCTCATATAGCGTGTTAGTACTCACACAGGGGCGTAATAACATGCTAACATGCTATGCGAGCCGACTAGCCAAGTGAAGTAACGCCCTTGTGACTAGTCCCCGCGCTCATTAGCATAAGATATAAGATCTTTAAAAATATTTGTTCTTGATCTCTTTATCTATGCTAGTGTATACAGGGACGGTTAGGCAGGGATTAGCAATATGTACCCAGAACTGCTCCTGGCTCTGAGTGCAGATTGCACCTGACAGGTTCACTTTAAAGGGAACCTGTCACCAGATTTGGGGCCTATAAGCTGCGGCCACCACCAGCAGGATCTTATGTACACATTCTAACATGCTGCATACCTCCCAACCGTCCCGGATACAGCGGGACTTTCACGCTTTACGTTGTTTGTCCCGTTGCCACGGGCGGGACGGCCGGCTCCCGGGCTCCGCCCACCCACTCTCTCTCCGCCTCCCTGCTTTTCCCTCCTACCATCCTAGTAGACGTGGCATAGAGAGGAGCGCTGCCTGTGCTGCTGCTGGTACAGTAAACTAATCTCCCCAGCGCTGATTTCCCTCCCTCCCCCCTCACCCCCGGCCGGAGCCTGTCTGTGCGGTCGGCCGGCCGCCTGTCTGTGCGGTCGGCCCGCCACCTGTCTGTGCGGGCGCCCCCCTGCCGCCTGTCTGTGCGGGCGCCCCCCGCCGCCTGTCTGTGCGGGCGGCCCGCCGCCTCATTCTGCGGGCGGCCGGCCGCCTCTCTCTGCGGGCGGCTGGCCGCCTCTCTGTGCGGGCGGCCCGCCGCCTGTCTGTGAAGGCGGCCGGCCGCCTCACTGTGGCTGCCTGCGTGTCCGTGCTGGAGGCCCGCCGGCTGCCTGCGTGTCCGTGCTGGAGGCCCGCCGGCTGCCTGCGTGTCCGTGCTGGAGGCCCGCCGGCTGCCTGCGTGTCCGTGCTGGAGGCCCGCCGGCTGCCTGCGTGTCCGTGCTGGAGGCCCGCCGGCTGCCTGCGTGTCCGTGCTGGAGGCCCGCCGGCTGCCTGCGTGTTTGTGCTGAATGGGTGTGGATGGGGAGTGGATATGGGCGTGACTGTGAAATGGGTGTGGTTAGGGGGCGTGGCCTAAAAATTTGCCGCGGCGCGCTACGCGCGCCGCAAACTTTGGCCCTCTTTTCCTTCTTTAAAAGTTGGGAGGTATGGCTTAGTTATAATGAGTTTGAGTGTGCAATGCAGGCAGACGTGCTGCAAATATCTTTGCACTTGTGGGACGATACAGAAGTCCAATAGCCACGTTTAGGATGCCACTAAGTTCACTGAGTGTTTGCTAATATAATGGCTTAGTAACAATGAGTTTGAGTGTGCAAAGGGTAGGAGGGTGCAGTGGCAGGGTTGTGGCTCTCTGGGTAGAGGAAAGGAAGCCTGCCTTTCTATCCCTCCTAATGGGGAAATGCAGCGAGGAAATCCCTGACCTTAGCTACACAGACGCTGTCATCTTGTGTAGCTGTTAAACTCTATTTTCAGGACCTGTCACCTATGGCTCTGACCCTGCCGGTATGAGCCCTTAAAAGGACTGATAGAAAGTGCTATCCCTATGCTGTCCAGCGCTGTGTATGGAGCGTATACAGCTGTATCGGCGATAGGAGCTGCGCCAGTGATGTCTGACACCAAGGACGCAGAAGAGATAATGGCGTCCGGACGGGCAGATACTCGTTTTTATAATGCAGGGACATGTGACATGGACATCCTATCACAAATGCCGTTGCTTCTCTGGCTAAAAGTCCACTTAGCTGTGTGTGTGTCTGGGATTGGCTGACATGCTGGCCCGCCCCACTACACGCGCGCTTAGCTTAGGGAAGGAAGACAAGGGAAAAAAAATAAAAAATGGCGATCGCCATTATCCAAACAGCAGTGATCTGAAGGCGCTGTTCCCGCACACTATACACTGAAATGTCATAATAGTGTGAGTCACAGAGTGACTTACACTATTACAGCAGAAAGCCAGCTAGGAATTAGCTGGTTTTTTTGCTGCTAGAACCGTTCTCGAACGTATCTAGAACTATCGAGCTTTTGCAAAAAAGCTCGAGTTCTAGTTCGATCTAGAACAGCCCCCAAAATCACTCGAGCCGCGAACTGGAGAACCACGAACCGCGAACCGCGCTCAACTCTAATTATAACGCACCCCCATAAACCTTCATATTGTATTATGCAGCCCCATACTCCTCCATGTATAATGCAACCCTGTAGTCCTTGTATAAGATGTCCTTCATGTTCTATAATGCATCCCCATAGCCCTCAATGTATAATGTAGTCCCCTAGGCCTTCATGTATAATGCAGACAGCTCCCTAGGCCTCCATGTATTATGCAGCCAGCCCCCAAGGCCTCCATGAATAATGCAGCCAGTCCCCAGGCCTCCATGTATAATGCAGCCAGCCCCCCAGGCCTCCATGAATAATGCAGCCAGCAGTCCCAGGCCTCCATGTATAATGCAGCCCCCTAGGCCTCTGGCCATGTGCTCCCTGACTTACAAAAAACGAAAAAAAAAACCAAGTACTCACCTCTCCTCATTTCACCGCTGCTCCAGTCAGTGTCCTCCCATCCTGCATTCTGTGTTTTGCATGCCTCAGCATAGCAGTCACACAGGAGTGACATCAGGCACAGGGGGAGTAAGATGGAGTGGCGTGGGCTGCTCCATGCATCATCATTGCTGTGCGCGATGACTGGCGAGGGGGGCCCGGTGCCACTGACAGCAGGCCCGCCTAACTCGCGTAGTCTGCCACAGAACAGCGCAGCTCCTATCTCACAGAGAGGAGCCGGCTGCTTATCTGCAGGCTGGGCCTCTAACCTGCCGGGCCAGGTCGCAATGGCAACCTCTGCAACCACGGTCGTTATGCCCCTGAAGCTGAGTGTATGTAGGCATGTGTGTATTGTCCGCTAAAGAAATCCGTATCGTCGCATTTACAATCACAAATTTTTGCACAGCTGCCTCAAGTGACTCAGGGAACGTCATAGACTATATTTTGAGGGAAAGATTTAACCCTGCACTTTACAGTTATTCACCAAAAAAACTGGTTACATTAAAGTCAATGGTGCTGGAAGCTACAGGTGATAAATAGAATCTGTGATTGGTTGCTATTGGCAACAAAGGAGGATATGTTAGTATAAGAAGCTTATGTGTGAGGTAATATGATATTGGTGCAGAGACAAATAGGGAAAGAGACATACAGAAAGAGACAGACAGAGTCAGATAGGGAAAGAGACAGACAGACAGAGACAGACAGGGAAAGAGGCAGGCAGAGAAAGAGACAGACAGGGAAAGATACAGACACAATTAGAGACAGACAGACAGGGAAAGAAACAGACAACCAGGCAGACAAAGAGACAGACAGAGACACAGAGACAGACAGGGAAAGAGACAGACATGGAAAGGGACAGACAGGAAGCTAAAGAGAGAGAGAGAGACAGACAGAGAAGTAGAGAGAGAAACAGACAGACAGAAACACAAAGAAGTAGAGAGAGATACAGGCAGACAGATAGAGAGGGAGAGAAACAGAGAGACAGTTACTATCCCGAGCAACACCGGGTACTACAGCTAGTCAAGACATAAAATCCAAAAAATAATCCATGGTAGGTAGCCTATGAACAAAACGCGATTTGTTCATAAGCTACGTACCATGGATTATGTTTTGGATTTTATGTCTTGCTGTTACAAGTTTTTTTTATGAAATTTTTGATAACTAAAGGATGAGTTTTTAATAAGTCGCCGATTGCCGGATATTCCTATCCCTTTGTGCTCCTGCTGACACCCAGTTTCCGCTGCAACAGACGTCTTCTCTTGCTGGTGAGCTGATCCCTTTCCTCTTGGTGCTGATGTATGTGCCCCTATTACTGCACCAGCTGTGTGGCACAAAAACTGTGCTCCTCTTACTGCCCCACATAGTAATGTCAGCACTGTGCCCCTTAGGCCTCTGTTCACACGTTCGTGCCTCCGGTACGTGTATGGACAGTTTTCTTACGTACCGGAGATACGTACACACGTTGACATATGTTTTCCTATAGTTTCGGGCACATGTAAGTATTTTTGCACAGAACGTGTGTCCGTTCCGTACTTACGTGTGCTCCACACGCCGACATGTCCGTTTTTCTCCGGCATCACGGGTGTCACACGGAACGCAAACGTGTCACACGGAACACACACGGACCACATGGATGTGTTCCGTGTGACACGCACTGGAGTAAAGACATGTGTCTTTTAAAAAAAAAACAAAACACCTTTACTCACCTTCTCCAGCCCTCCTGCTGTCTCTGCCGCTGCTGTCACTTGCTGCCGACCGCCGCTCATTATGCTCATTTATTATTCACTATACTGCGGCCGGAAGCAGCAGCAGCAGGAAGTCGGCAGGACCGGAGACCGAAGATCAGCACCACGGACAGCGACGCCAGGGGCAGGTGAGTAGAAAGTTCCCGTTCTCCATGTGTTATCACGGATAACACACGGAGAACACACGTGTGCCATACACACAGCTCACCAAGGACAATGCACATCTTTGACACATCCGTGAAACACGTGCGTGATTTTCACGAGCGTGTGACAGAGCCCTTACATGGTAAAAAATATTAATGGTGGATATTAATAATGCCCTGTGCAAGTGCCCTAGAAAAGTGTCCACATTTTGCTCCTAGAAAGTAATACCTGAGTCCTCCTATAACAAAAATGATTAAGTGCTTTAGTGCTTTTTTAACATTTAATAATGTCTCCCAAAGTACACCTCCCCTATACACAGTATGATGGGTCCACAGCTCCCCCAAAAACAACAGACTACCACACACTTAATAACAAAATGAATTTAAAAAAAAAAGCAGCCGGCTGACACATTGGCCAGAGGCTTATGTCCAGATGAACAATGCGATCAGCAGTTCCAAATCGGACATCTCCAATCGACATCACCCTTGGCCATTGTGAAGCCCCCCAACTTCAGGTCGCCTCAGGGTCTTCACGTGCTGGGGGTCTTCCGGCAACAGGTGTGTCAGGTTAACTTCAATAGGAATTGTGACACCACTCTCGGTAATTGCGGTCAGGGAGTGACCGCCACTGCAGTTTAGAGAGCGTCTGGGGCTGATGGTAAATGCAGTCTGGTGTTATGGCCTCCCGAGAGTGAGGCTGGCCCCAGGGGTTCAGGTGTAAGTGTGTAGTACCACAGGTCGCAGAAGAACTCACACACAGGCAGCAATGTCTTTCAGGGTTTTTACTCACTTTTGCTGGTAGAGTGAGACAACCCGGGTGATGCTATGATGAACCAGGTGGAACCGGGTATCCCTCAGGCTGATATAGGGGTGACTGCTGACTCGCCATCCTAGCACTTCTTTTGTTTCGGAGAACCCCTAAGTTGAAGTATTGTGGGATTCACCCAGGGAAGTCGCGACTGCCTTTCTCCCCTTTCTGACCCATTTGTTGACAGCGTGGACCAAGGATAAGATGGCTCCAGGCTCGATCCTCCTTATAGGCCCCCTCATTGCTGTTGATGCTGCGGGTTCTGTGTTGGTTGGCGTGGAATCTGTAGTCCCACCGTCTGCAGGATTTAGCAGACCACTAAATGGATGTCTGGCTCTAGGGACCTGTACCCTGTGTGTGCATTCATTACCAGGAGTCCTTGTACTCAACTCCTTACTGCTCTCTTTCTTCGGTTGTCTTTCAGTCTGACTTGGTGGTAATGTTCTCCCCCGCCAGCAGCCACTGCACGTGCAGGGTCTGACAGCGTTCCGCTCTTCAGCTCTACACCTCAGACTCGGCTGCTCCACTCCTACTCCTTTGACTGCCACTGAACAACTCTCCGTCTCCAGTCCCACTACCCACCACTAGCTGGGATGCGAGGGCTACGCCCCCTTCCTGGGTCTGCCCAGGGTTCCCCTCTTAGCTGTGTGAGTGTCCTGGGTTCTTCGTGTCTGTACGTACACACCCTACTCAGCCTTTGGGAATACCTGTTTGTACCTACCCAGGCGTGGGTGCAATACTCAGTGGCACCTGACCAGGTCAGGGGCGCCACACCATCAGTCAGCCAGCGGACCATGCACATTAGACTGTCGGTTGAACCTAGAGAAATCAGTGGATTCGCCCGCCATTTGTCTAATATGTATGAGTTTTCAGGGTTCCTTTTACGCTGTCCAACTGGCAACACTAAAGGGTACTTTACATGCTGCGACAACATCGCTACCGATATATCGTCGGGGTTACGTCGTTAGTGACGCACATTCGGTGACGGTAGCGACATTGCAGTGTGTAACACTAATGAGCGAAGATCAACAATCGCAAAATCGTTCCAAAATGGTGTTCGTTGACACGTCGTTCATTTCCTTAATATCGCTGCTGCCACCGGTATGATGTTCGTCGTTCCTGCGGCAACACACATCGCTATGTGTGACACCGCAGGAACGACGAACATCTCCTTATCTGCGTCCACCGGCAATGCGGAAGGAAGGAGGTGGGTGGGATGTTACGTCCCGCTCATCTCCGCCCCTCCGCTTCTATTGGCCGGCCGCTTAGTGACGCCGCAGTGATGTCGCTATGACGCCGAACGCACCACCCCCTTGAGGAAGGGATTGTTTTGCGGTCACAGCGACGTCGCTGACCAGGTATGTGCATGGGACGCTGCCTTAGCGATAATGTTCGCTAGAGCAGCGAGTACCAAATGTCGCACGAGTGACGGGGCCCGGAGCTATCGCGCTCGACATCGCTAGCAATCACTAGCGATGTCGCAGCGTGTAAAGCATCCTTAAGGGTCTGTCCGCACGTTGCGTTTTTTTCCTGTGTTTTGGTTGCGTTTTAAACTGCACTGTATCATTGACAAACTGCATGCTTTTGTTTCCCCAGCAAAGTCTATGACAAATCACAATTTCCATCCGCACGTTTTGTTTAACAAATATTTGTCAAAATCTTTGACAAAAAAAAGCAGCATGTTCATTCTTTTTGCGTTTTGGTCACGTTTTGTCACCCATTGAAATGAATGAGGTGTGTCAAAACGCAACCAAAATGTTAGCTGTGCGCTTGCACTGAATTTTGGTTGCGTTTTGGATGCATTTTTGTCAACAAAAACGCAGGTCACCAACTTTTCTAAATTCTCTCTCCCTCTGTCTCTGTCTCTCTCCGCTTCATACTCACAGATCACCGGCGCAGCGCGGCTGTTAAATGGCTCCCGTGGCCTCTTCTGCTTCTGAAAGTGGCGGCCGCTCATTAGACTCATTTCATATTCACTGCTTCTCCCACCCACCGGCACCTATAATTCGTTGCAGTCATACGCACCCCCACGCTGAGTGACAGCTGTCTGACTCCAACCAATCACAGACACCGGTGGGCGGATCTATATCGTACAATAAAATACATAAATAAATAATTTTAAAAAAACAGCGTGCAGTCCCTCTCAATTTGATATCCAGCCAAGATAACGCCTCACAGCTGGGGGCTGGTATTCTCAGGCTGGTGAGACCCACGTCACTGGGAGCCCCCCAGCCTAAAAATATCAGCCAGCAGCCGCCCGGAATTGCCACATCCATTAGATGTGACAGTCCCGGGACTTTACTCAGCTCATCCCGATTGCCCTGATGCGGTGGCAATCGGGGTAATAAAGAGTTAATGGCAGACCATAGCAGCCACTAAGTCCTAGATTATTCATGGCAGGCGTTAACGATCCGGCATGTCTGATTTTTGGACTGCCGTTCCTTTTGTTCCCAGTGAGATAAGCCAACACCAAAGTTGTTCGGAAGCGGCTTTCTCATATAAAACAAAGGACAGTTCAATTGAGCAAGTTATCCTGTGTGGGGGAGAGTCTGGAGAGATAACTTGCAGCTGTCATTCGGCCAACAGCTACCCTGTTTCCCTGAAAATAAGACCTATCACAAAAATAAGCCATAAAAGGATTTGGGTGCAGTAGCAGAGGGGCACGCTGCCAGAGAGTGCAAGGCGCAGTAGCAGAGGGGCAAGCTGCTAGGTGCAGTAGCAGAGGTGCATGTTACCCGGCACAGTAGCAGAGGGGTGAGGAGTAAGCTGCCAGGCGCAGTATCAGAGGGGCATGTTGCCAGGCGTAGTAGCAGAGGGGTGAGGCACATGCTGCAGGCGCAGTAGCAGAGGGGCAAGGAGCGTGCTGCCAAGCAAAAGTAACAGAGGGCGAGAAGTGCTCTAGTATGCTCCACAGCGGAGAGGCGTGTTGCCAGGTGCTGCAGCAGAGGGGCACACTGCCAGGCATAGTAAAAGAGGGGTGAGGAGTGTACCGTCCCACGGGCTCGGCTGCGACCGCCGAGCCGCTCGGATCTGTGCTCGTACTGCGGGTGGTGGCTCAAGCCCCTCACGGACCCGGGGGTCAGGTCGCTCTGCAAGGGAGTTGGCGCTACACGCGGCGATTTGGGAGTTTGATTTGGAATGACAGTTCGTGACGCCACCCACGGGTTGTGGTGATTGTGGACACCACCGCTGCGGTGAAGGTGCGGGGATCCCGGGAGCGGTGTAATGGCACAGCTTGGTGTTGACCTCTCTGTGGGTAGGGGTTGTTGGTCCCGGGGCCTGGTAGGAGAGGGCCGGGGTGCAGGGTGAAGTGTCGCGGTGCGGTGCGGTGCCTGATGGCACTGGTGTACTCACTCTGACACAAGACACTGGAGTCGCTGGTAATCCAAACGGAGTGATGAACGGGGCCCGCAGCCGGCTGCAGCTTCTTCCAGACTAGGTTGGTGGTCTCCACCTTTCTCCTGCACCTCTGTGTAAATGTTTTGACTCCTGTGCCTAGACACCGGTAGTCCGCTCCCCGACTGGTATATGCCGGAGGAGCCCGTTTGCCCGCAGACGCTGGCCCTTTGGGTCTCTATGCCTTGGCGGTGGCGTTACCCGGTATGGTTGGGCTGTTGTCTTCTAAAGGGACTTGTGTGGGGTAGGTCCTTAAGTCCAGCCCACAATATGTTGATTCGACTCGGCCCTGTCGGTTCAGGGCTTTGTGCTGTGTCTGAGTACCCTGCCTGGTGCTCCGGTATCCAGTTGGCTCCCCGGTTCGGTTCCGGCGGGCCACTACCCTGTCCCGGTCCCTTACGGTTCCACCGGTCATTTTCCCGGTCTACTGCAGGCGGCCACCACTGTCTGCCTCCTTGCCAATGGTGACTGGGCTCCGACCCAGCCACCGGTAGTCTTTGGCAGGTCTGAGCGCAGGTCTGCCTGTGAACTCAACCTCCCTCCTTCACTGTCCAAAACTACTCTCTTCCAACTTGAACTTGACTCCTCCAGAGCCTGAACTAGACTACTTAGGTTCCCGCCTCCAGGCCTGTGAACTCCTTGGTGGGCGGAGCCAACCGCCTGGCTCCACCCCCCTGGTGTGGACATCAAACCTGGAGAGTGGTGACAAGGGTTTTGATTTGGCTGGTGTTACCTAACCGGGAAGGGGGTGTGGTGTGGTTATGTGTCTACCTGGAACGACCTGGATAGTCCAGGGCGTCACATTCCCCCTTGGTTTAATGCAGACCGTCCGCGGGCTGCCCGTCCATCACCGGTTTATTTTTGTTGTAAAACTGCAAAAAGATAAGAAACACATGTACATTTATAATAACATATTTACATTTTCACGAATATTTGGTTTTTCTTTCTTCCCTTACGGCACATTACTTTCAATGTTGCAAACATTTTTAACAACAACGGGTCCATGTCCTTCCGCTTTCCCACCCAAGCAACCTAGCCTTGATGCTGCCCTTAAGAAGTGGGCAGCACCCCTTTTCCCCAGTCCGAAATCAGGAACTTGGCCAGGCCACCCAAGCGGGAACGGGTACGGTGCTTCGCACCCGGCAGTCACTCAGAGGCCCCACGTCCAGGGGACCCCTGACCCGGAGGATGGTCACCGGTTCCTGTGGTGACCGGACCCCAGCCTGCTCTGCTGCGGGTCCTCCCTCCAACCAGCCTCTCCGGAGACCGGCAGTTGCAGGAAGGGCAATAAGGGCACTATTTCCAAGCCCAAAAGTTATTGGGTGGCTTGCTAGTTCTCACCCGTGTTCATGATTACTCATGTCAACAAAAAGGGGCAACAAAAGTCCAAACAGGGACGGGCGCTTCAGTAGCTGGTCCGCTACCATAAACAACATAGGTCCCAACGGGGACTTTAGCATGGTAGCCAGGAACCGCTACCTTTAATTTTCTTCTGTTAATCAGGTGAAAGCCTCGGGTGATTAGTGCTCATTCATTCAGCTATTTACACAATCAACATATTACACCCCTAAATGGCAGTCTCCCTGTACCTAAGCGGGGGCCTACCTAAGTTAGGGCGTGTGGACCTTCTGGGCCCAGTGTTGTCAGTGGGAGGCAGTGGGACAGAGGGGACAACCGGTCCCTCCTCCCGTGTGTCAGGTATGGCAGGTAGAGACCTACGGGGGCGCAGTATAGGTGCATCCCTGGGCGCTTGGGCAGGTGGCTCGCTGGCGGGCGTTTCCGTCTCTCTCTCTTCCACGGGTCGTGGAAACATTATCACGGGAACAATTACTGCGCCATTCTGCGTAGGCCAGTCCGCTGGGAAGTTGCCCATTATGGTATGAATCACCTCTCTCTTCTTTTCCCCGCTCGGCACGGGTACCGGAGCCTCATCCACCAGCCTCAAGGGGTCTGGGCATCTCTTCAGGTGGTCCCTGGAAACAGTAGCCGTGGTCTTCCCCTGGTCGCGACTGATCAGATAGGTCTTCTCGTTTTCCCATCCAGTGGGCTGCACGACATACGGGGTCCTTTCCCATTGATCGTCGAGCTTATGTGTCCTTCTCTTATGCTTCAGTACCACATCCCCGGGTTCAAAGGGGGCAGCCGGAGCCCACTTGTTGAAGTGCTGCTCTTGCTTTTCTCAGCTCTGGTGCAGATTCCTCTCCACATACTCCTGGATCTGTTGGTACTGCATCTGCCGCTTAGTTTCCCAGTTGTTAGTGGAGGGAAGGGCTTTGGGTGCCTCTATGTCCATCTCCAGGTCCACGGGCAGCCGTCCCGGTCGGGCTCTCATCAAATATGCGGGCATGCACTTGGTGGAACTGCAGGGGTTGTTATTGTACATGTCCACCAGGTCAGGCAATTTCTCCGGCCACAAGTTCCTTTCCTCCAACGGTAGGTTCTTGAGGAGGTTCAGGACCAGGTGATTCATTTTCTCACACATCTCGGTAGTCTGGGCATGATATGGCGTAGTCCGGATCTTCTTACACCCGTACAATTGACAGAACTCTTGGAACACCTCCACTTTGAAGGCCGAGCCCTGGTCTGTTAGTACCCTCTCCGGGTAGCCGTGCGGTCGGCAGAAGTAGGCCTGGAAGGCTCTAGCTGCAGTACGGCCTGTCAGATCTTTAACAGGGACAACCACCATGAACCTGGAGTAGTGGTCTACAATGGACTCAGGGCATATGTATACCCGCTTCGGCTGGGCGTGAGCTTGACGTGGTCCAGGACAACCAACTCCAGTGGCTGGTGAGTGACGATCGGCTGTAGGGGGGCCTTCTGGCTGGCTTCGTCCCGCCTTCTCAGTTTGCAGGGACCACATTCTCGACACCAGGCCTCCACAGACTCCCGCATCCCACTCCAGTAAAACCGCTCTCTCAGCAACATCTCCAGCTTTTTCCAACCGAAGTGCCCTGCGCCATCATGGTAGGCCTGCAGGACCCTGGGCACACTGGCTTGGGGGACCACAACCTGGCGGACCTTTTCATGGGTCTTCGGATTGATCATGTCCCTATAGAGCTTCCCCTGATGTAAATACAGCCGGTTCCTCTTCTTCCACAGCCGTTGGGCCTCTGAGGGGGCTGTGGGGTCCATCCTGGAGGAGCCCTGCGCGATCATGGTTTTGACCAACTGGACCGCGGGTTCTTGATCCTGGGCTTCCTGCCACCCCTGGCTGGGCAACGGGTCAAGGTTCACTTGTTGTTGCTAAATGCAGGGCTTCTCACCTCGCGGCTGATGGAATGCGGGTAGCTCGATCTTCTCAAGGTCGTAATCTTCCACCCCTTCTTCGGGCAGGTGCGGCATTCGGGACAACGCATCCGCGTTGGTGTTCTTGCGGCCGGCCCTGTATTTGATAGTGAAATCGTAATTGGACAATCGGGCCATCCACCGCTGCTCCAGGGCGCCCAGCTTGGCCGTATCTAGGTGTGTCAATGGATTGTTGTCCGTGTAGGCAGTAAACTTCGCCGCTGCAAGGTAATGCTTGAACTTCTCGGTTATTGCCCATACGAGGGCTAAGAACTCCAGTTTGAAGGAGCTGTAATTTTCGGGGTTCCTTTCCGTCGGCCGGAGTTTTCTGCTGGCATAGGTAATAATTTTTTCCTTCCCATCCTGCACCTCGGACAGGACCGCACCCAGGCCCACATTGCTTGCGTCGGTGTAGAGGACAAACGGGAGGCCGTAGCCCGGGTAAGCCAAGATTACCTCTCCCGTCAGGGCCGACTTCAGCTGATGGAAAGACTCCTCATGCTTCTCATCTCAAACAAATGGGGGACCAGGGGCCCTTCCATTCTTGGTCTGTCCCATGAGGAGATCTTGCATGGGCGCGGCCATCTTCGTGTACCCCTTGATGAAAGTAGTAGCCCACCAGGCCAAGGAACTGTATTTAAGGATCATGCTATCTCGACTCCAGTCTCCATTCTCTGCCTTCTCAAGTCATTCATAGTCATTCCATCTCAAGTGGTTCATAGACAGATGTTCAGCCATGTTCCCCTCTATACTGACCAGATGACCTCATAGGTCCTATGGAAGGCGGCTATTCAAATAACACAATTGTGAAGCCCCACAGGTGTTGTGTCGGTGCATTACCTTCAGGGACTCCACTCGGCTGGATCTTGTCACTGGTAGGAAATCTTCTATTTGTCGTGACGCCACTCTCAGAATTGCGGTCAGTGGGGACCGCCACTGCAGGTTAAGGGATGCCTGGGGCTGATGGTGGGTGCAGTCGGGTGTAGTAGCCTCCTGAGAGTGAGGCAAGCCCCAGGGCCCTGTGTAGATGTGTAGAACCACAAGGCGCAGAATAACTCCACACAAGCAGAATGTCTTTCAGGGGTTTTACTCACTTTAGATGGCAGGGTGAGTAACCCGGGCGTAACTGGGATGAACCAGGCTGGAACCAGGTATCCTTCAGGCTGACTTATGATGGTGACTACCGACTCGCCTTCCTTAGCCCTTAGTGGTTTGGGGTAACCCCGACTTTTAGTCCCTATGGGGGTCACCCAGGGAAGTTGCTGAAGCCTCTCTCCCCTTCGGTTGCCGTTTGCTTGTCGCCTGGACCAGATCACTCCAGCTGCTTGCCTCCTGTGAACTATGGGCCCTAACTGTGGCTACGTGGCTGCAGCTTTTGGGTGTTGTGGTGTGGGCTTTGAGGGCCCCACACCGGCAGGTTTAGCAAGGAAAGGTAGATCTATCCCCGCTCCGGGATCTGCCGCCCGTTTGGGCCTGGTACTCCCTAGCAGTCTCCTTACTTCCCACTCCGTGCTCTCTCTTTAGCTGGAGATGGGTTTCGGGTAGCACTCCTAGGTGACCGTTCTCCCCCGTCGGTAGCCACTGCGCGGACGCTGTCAGACTGCAACAGCCCCAGGGGTAGGGGTCTGCTCTTCTCCGAGCTCCCTGGACTCTGCACTGAACCGGCTCACTGCTCCTCCTCTCCTGTTCTTGCCTACGCCACCTAGCAACCAGGCTCTCTTACCACACCCCTTGAGTGGAGATGGAGGCTTTTTAACCCCCTCCACTATTCCAGTGGAGGTGAAGGCTTTGCCCCCTCCTGGGATCCCCAGGGGTCCTCTCAAAGGTACATGTGTGAGACCTGATCACTATGCGCCTGTGTAGTCACACCTCGGTCAGCCTTCTGGATTACCTGTATTGTACTGTCCCCAGCATGGGTGCAGTACTCAGTGGTGCCTGACCAGGTCAGGGGCGCCACACAATCAGTTATTTTATTTGCATCTCTGTTGTCAGGCTGATTTCAGTTTTGGCAAAAAGAGATGGCTGAAATAGTAATCATGAACTATGCAACAACAACAATCCATGGTTTAGAAATGGTTAATGACAGTCGTAGAAAAGATTGTGGGAGAATACCTGCTGTTGTGATACAAGTGTAAATCATCCCTGCGATGTGACCCCATGTGGATGATTTCGAGGAGCCGTGTCTATTACACATCCTACAGTGACATCTGCTGACAACATGCGATGCCGGTAACTCTCCCACTTTGCACTTCTAACAATTTCTCAGTTTTACCAAAAACATTTGTACAATAAAAAAAAGACAGAGTCGTATAAAGAGATCTGCGACTTAATTAAATTCTAGCTCTGTGGACAAGTCGTCTCAGGCCGGTGTAGATTGCTCTATCCTTATTGACGGATGTAGGAGAAAAGGCCCCGCAACGGAGATCAATATGCTATCTGCTGCTCGTTATTACAGAAAACCTGAGCTAAAAAAAAGAGAATTAACTGCGATTGAGTCTATGCAGTCAATTAGCAAATTAAATATTCATTACCATTAGCCAAGTGACGGTGCATTAGAGATCCTAAATCGCGCCACATTCTTGTACTAGCAGAGCAATGCATGATTATTCCTTGTCTCTCATGATTTCATTCTGCCGCTTTTTCCGTATACTTACAGCTGAACGCACATTTTGTTTTTTGCAGACATCTTTTTTCACTGGTCATCAGAAGAATCGGAATTTTTTTGTGGGATTAGCCAACAATCTAATGTGTGTGGAGACATCCTAAATGCAGATGATTATTGAAATAAACATAAATGCTGGTCCCATGTCAATTGGAAATGTGTCAAACAGCTAATGAGTAAATGGGTCAGAATGTGAATGTGGCCCTAGAACTTGCAGCAGGGTTAACTTAAAAAAGCATAGAAATTACACAGCAATTCAAAAAGGCAAAATTCTTGTTGGTTGCACTGTACAAGTGAGGCACTGATCTTAGCAAATGCACACTAAATGGTTTTGTAATTATTCAACTTGGCTGCTCAGAGCTTGGCAGTTATACTACTGAGAGGCACAGAGCTTGGTAGTTATGTGCCGCCCCGTGGCCCCGTTACCTTCAGGTCATCTCAGGGTCTTCAGGGACGGCGCGTCCTGGGTCCTTCTGGTCACAGGTAGGTTGACTTCTATAGGATTCGTGACGCCACTCTCGGTATTGCAGGCAGGGCGCGACTGCCACTGCAGATTAGGGGACGCCTGGGGCTGATGTTGAGTGCAGTTAGATGTGGTGGCCTCCTGAGAGTGAGGCTGGCCCCAGGGCCCGGTGTAGGTGTGTGGCACCACAGGTCGCAGAAGAACTCACGTACAACCAGAATGTCTTTCAGGGTTTTTACTCACTTCAGGTGGCAGGGGTGAGTAACCCGGACGATGCTGTGATACTCCAAGTGGAAACCAGGCTCCTTCAGGCTGACTTGTGAGGGTGGCTACTGACTCGCCTTCCTAGCCCTTGTGTTTTTGTGGTGACCCAGACTTGTAGTCCTACGGGGTCACCCAGGGAAGTTGCTTCTGCCTGTTTTCCCCTCTTTTTGGCCCGTCTGCTTGTAGCCTGGACCAGGTCACTCCGGCTGCTTGCCTCTTGTGAACTATGGGCCCTCTCGTTGCTACGTGGCTCCGGACTCTGTGATGTTATGGTGGAGGGTATGAAGTACCCCCACCTGCAGGTTTGGCAGGCCAACTGAATGGGACCCTGCGCTGGGGACCTGTAACCCCGTGTGGCTGGTCCTCTCCTGGCAGTCCCTGTACTCAGCCACCCCTTTGCACTACAGCCTTGGGTGGATTTCCGGCGGCACTCCCAGGTGACCGTTCTCCTACGTCAGTAACCACTGCACCTGTGGTGTCTGACTAGTGACAGCCTCCAGGTCTCCTCCTTGCGACTGCTCTCCCTGAGCTTCACTTCAGACTTGCTCACTACTTCCTCCCCTCTGTGTCTGCCTACGCAACTTAGCAACCAGGCTCTCTACCACACCCCTTGAGTGGAGATGGAGGTCACGCACCCTCCTTGATTCCCCAGGGGTCCCTTCAAAGGTCGATGTGGGAGACCTGGTTACTATGCGCCTGTATAATCACACCTCGGTCAGCCTTCTGGATTTCCTGTATTAGCATGGGTGCAGTACTCAGTGGTGCCTGACCAGATCAGGGGCGCCACAGTTAGGTAGGTGTATGGCTTGGAGCCGTGTTTGAGCTTGTGATGCCACCCACGGGACGTGGTGAAGGTGTAGACACGACCACTGTAGTTACGGGGTGCCCAGGGGAGATGGTCGTGCAGCAAGATGTTAACCCCTCCGTGGGCAGGGATGGTGGCCCCGGGACCCGTTTGGGGAGAGTGGCAATTGGGCGGTGCAGGGCGGTGCGCGGCCGGATGGCACTGTTGTACTTACGATTATTGACACATGCAAGTCTCTGATAAACAAAGTTGATGGTGGTCGGTGCCCGCAGCCAGCTGCGTCTTGTCCCCCACCCGGGTTGGTGGTCTTGGCCTTTCTCCTGCACCTTGTTATGGTCATGTAGACTGCCTGTGCCTCAGCAGCGGGAATCCGCTCCCCGGGGCTGTGTATGTATCGGTGGAGTCCGTTTGCCCGCAGGCACTGGCCCATGGGATCTCTCTGCCTGTGCGGTGGCTTTCTATCCCCCTCGGTGGGCTGTTGCCTTCTTTCGGAACTTTGATGGGAAAGGACCTAAGGTCCAGACCTCAATCAGTATATTCGACGTGGTCCAGTGGCTTCTGGGCCTCGTTCTGGGTCTAAGTACCCCCTAGTGCTCCGGTTTCCAGTCGGTTCCCCGGTTCGGTACCGGCGGGCCACTACCCTGTCCCGGTCCCTTACGGTTCCACCTGGCCGTCTTCCCGACTCCTGCAGGCCAGGCCACCACCTGCCTCCTAGCCAAGGTACCAGGGCTATGACCCTGGCACCTGTCAGTTTCCACTGCAGACCTGTTGCCACAGACCTGCTGCACTCTACTCCTCTCAACTGTCAACTCAACTCATCTGACTGAACTGCACTTCCTACCTCAGGCCCTCTGGACTCCACAGTGGGCATGGCCAACCACCTTGCTCCGCCCCCTGGTGTGTCCATTAAGCCCTAAGGGAGGTGACTAGGTTTTAATGTGGTTGGCTGCTGTTACCTTTTTAGGGGGGACAGGTGTTATGCGGGGCGCTATCTGTGACTACCTGGCTAGTCCAGGGCGTCACACTAGCGCTTTATAACAGATGACAGATTCCTGGGCGCTCTGCAGAGCTGAGCTCTGTATACAGCTATGTCAGCCACCGGCCAATCAGAGGCCAACAGCAGATCACTGGAGAAGCTGCATAGAGAGTGCATCCCTGCACAGCGCCTGGAAATCAGTCCTCTGATATAAACCGCTGACCCTGCAGAGGCCGCGATCAGCAAGGAGGGGGTTACGGCCACAAAAGGCAGGACACCGAGGGAACGAGGGCAGGTGAAGATTTGTGTTTGGTTTTTTTGTGTGTGTGTGTGTGAAGAACAGCTAGTGGGAAATTCCACAGGACAGAGCATTACTACAAGAAGAGGGGCCCAAGGGGCCATTACTATAAGAAGAGGAGCCCAAGGAGAGGGGACATTACTGTAGTATGGGGACAAGGAAAGAGGACATTATTATAGTATGGGGACAGGGATGGGCACACGGATGTGGCATATTACTATAGTATGGGGATAGGGAAAGGGGACATTACAACATTATATGTGCGGTGGATATGAAGATCACTGCTCTATACTACCAATGATTGGATATACAGAGCAGTGATATCTCATCTATGCAGCACAATCACCTCACATCCACCGCGCATATAATGTAGTGATGTGTGTGTATCGGCCGGCTGCCGAGCTGCTCGGATCCATGCTCGTCGGTGGGTGGCTCGAGCTCCTCACGGACCCGGGGGTCACGTCGCTCTGTAAGGGAGTTGCTGGCGCTACGTGAGGGGTGGTGTTCGGTGGAGAGGTCCACGGCCGGGGCCGCGGTTGTTTGGGGATTAAGTTCGTGACACCACCCACGAGTTGTGGTGAATGGATGGACACCACCGCTGCCATTGACTAGGCTCCCGGGGACGGTGTTGCGCAGCTTGGTGTTGGCCCCCCCTCTGTGGGTAGGGGGATAATAGTCCCAGGGGCCGGAAGGAGGTGCTGAGGCGGGGGAATGGATGATGCTGCTGGCGTGTCAATGCGGTGCGCTGCACGAAGGCACTGTTGTACTGACTATTACAAACACGCTGGAGTTTCTGGTAAACCAAACAAGATGGTGGACGGTGCCCGCAGCCAGCTGCGCTTTTCCCCTTTTCAGGTTGGTGGTTTCCGCCTTTCTCCTGCACCTCACTTTTGTAGAAAATGATGACTCCTTTGCCTGAGCAACGGTAGTCTGCTCCCCAGCCTGATGTATGCCAGTTGAGCCCGGGTGCCCGCAGACGCCCGTGGGGTCTCGATGCCTGAGCGGTGGCTTTCTACCCCTATCGTTGGGCTTGTGTCTTCAGTCGAGTCTTAGTTGGAAAGGGCCTAAAGTCCAGTCCTCAATCAGTTGATTTGACTCGGTCCAGTTGTTACTGGGCCTCGTACTGGGTCTGAGTACCCCTCCTGGTGCTCCGGTTTCCAATCGGTTCCCCGGTTCGGTACCGGCGGGCCACTACCCGGTCCCGGTCCTTATGGTTCCACCGGCTGTAATCCCAGCTCCTGCAGGCGGCCACCACCGTCTGCCTCCTTGCCAGAGGGGACTGGGCTCTGACCCAGACACCTGGTGTTAGACTATGGCAGACCTGGACGCAGGTCTGCACTTGATCTCCACTCCACTTCACTGTCAAGACTCATCTAACTATGTACCCCACCGGGAACTACTGTTTTTCCTGCCTCCGGGCATGTGTACTCCTCGGTGGGCGTGGCCAACCGCCTGGCTCCGCCCCCTGGTGTGAACATCAAGCCCAGAGGGAGGTGACAAGGTTTTGTAGGTTGGCTGCTGTCACCTTATTAAGGGAGGAAGGTGTTTGTGTAAGGGCCTACCTGTGACTACCTGGCTAGTCCAGGGCGTCACATGTGCATGTTTGCTGGAGCAATGAGAGGTCAGTGCTGACTGACAGCCAATGAGAGTGCAGATGGCGGGGCTGGACAGAGAAGCCAGGCGGGACCAGCTCTGACTGTGAGGTTTGGCACAGGAAGATGTCATGTTAGGTTGAGCTGCAGGTAAACAAAGAGCTGCAGAGAATAAAGGGATAATTCAAGAGGAACAAAAGTTAGAAAACAAAAAAAAAGAATGTAGGTGTGTTTTATATAACAATACAGTACAGATTAGCTTAAAAAAGTTTTGGGAGTTTATGCTGGACAACTCCTTTACATTCTACTCTAGGAAGCTCTGTTCAGTGAGTTTTGCCAAGTCTATCACTTTACAGATCATTTCTTGACTCTCTATGTCCCTAGAGGTCAGGTCTGGTATGAGAATGGAATCCACAGTGAAACAAGAAACCAAAATCATAATTGTCTTCCCAAGAGGGTTTTTTCTATACAAATTATGAAGGGGCTTAGCATCCGTTATCACGTCCTTCTCAAAGTTATGGTTTTTGGAGAGTTTTCACTGTAGAAAGCTCATATATGATATTTGTCATGCATTGGTCTTCTACAGGATCACAGAGGAACCTTAACACATGCAGACATTGATGGGAAGCAATGGAAGAGGCGCTTTCGGAATTTTCACAAATTTTCAGGATTAGACTCCAATTACACTTTTCTACTGTATTGTGGTGCAAGTGTTCTGTGTCTGTGCATAGGAACACAATTACAATGCCCAACTAATCCACCTGTCACCCCGCTATTCCCCAACCCCTCCTCTCTTCCAATCCCTTCACTGGCTTCCCATTGCCCAACAACTCCAGTTCCAAACCCTAACCATGACCTACAAAGCCATCCACAACCTGTCTCCTCCATACATCTGTGACCTAGTCTCTCAGTACTTACATACACGCAACCTTAGATCCTCACAAGATCTTCTCCTCTACTCCCCTCTCATCTCCTCTTCCCACAATCGCATTCAAGATTTCTCCCGTGCCTCCCCTATACTCTGGAACTCTCTACACCAGCATATCAGACTCTCACTTGCCTTGGAAAGCTTCAAAAAGAACCTGAAGACCCACCTCTTCCAACAAACCTACAACCTGCAATAACCCTCAGTCCTCCATAGCGCCGCACAACCATCTCCACCCTCACCTACTGTATCCTCACCCATCCCTGAAGACTGTGAGCCCTTGTGGGCAGGGTTCTCTCTCCTCCTGTAGACTGTGAGCCCTTGTGGGCAGGGTCCTCTCTCCTCCTGTAGACCGTGAGACCTTGTGGACAGGGTCCTCTCACCTCCTGTAGATTGTGAACCCTTGTGGGTAGGGTCCTCTCACCTCTTGTAGACTGTGAGCCCTTGTGGGCAGGGTCCTCTCTCCTCCTGTAGACTGTGAGCCCTTATGGGCAGGGTCTGCTCTCCTCCTGTAGACTGTGAGCCCTCGCGGGCAGGGTCCTCTCTCCTCCTGTAGACTGTGAGCCCTTGTGGGCAGGGTCCTCTCTCTTCCTGTAGACTGTGAGCCCTTGTGGGCAGGGTCCTTACTCCCGTAGACTGTGAGCCCTTGTGGGCAGGGTCCTTACTCCTGTAGACTGTGAGCCCTTGTGGGCAGGGTCCTTACTCCTGTAGACTGTGAGCCCTTGTGGACAGGGTCCTCTCACCTCCTGTAGATTGTGAACCCTTGTGGGTAGGGTCCTCTCACCTCCTGTAGACTGTGAGCCCTTGTGGGCAGGGTCCTCTCTCCTCCTGTAGACTGTGAGCCCTTATGGGCAGGGTCTGCTCTCCTCCTGTAGACTGTGAGCCCTCGCGGGCAGGGTCCTCTCTCCTCCTGTAGACTGTGAGCCCTCGCGGGCAGGGTCCTCTCTCTTCCTGTAGACTGTGAGCCCTTGTGGGCAGGGTCCTTACTCCTGTAGACTGTGAGCCCTTGTGGGCAGGGTCCTCTCTCCTCCTGTACCAGTCTGTGCCTTGTATTGTTCATGATTATTGTACTTGTCCCTTTTATCTATATCTCTATTAAAATGTAAAGCGCCATGGAATAAATGGCGCTATAATAATAAATAATAATAATTATTATTACAATTAAAAAGTGTAGCATACTTCTAGGATGATTTCATATAATTGCACTTGGGCCATAGAGTGTGGATACCTTTCAATGTTACTGTCCAATATTGGTTATGTCCCCCTTGTGCCGGCAAAACAGTTCTGATCTATTCTAAAGGTGTCTAGTTGTATCAGGCAACAAGACAGCAGCCGATGTCCCGATATGGCGATTTTACATTTTTATGCTTTCTGTTTTCTTTTTCATTTTTCCTTCCCTTCTTCAAGGAGCCATATCTTTCTTTGCTTTGTTTTTTTTCCCATTGATATAACCATATAAGAGCATGTTTTTTTGAGGTACAAGTTATACTTTTAAATTATACCATTCATTTTATCCTGTGATATACTGGAAATCGGAAAAAAAAATTACAAAATGCAGCAAAATTGTGAAAAAAGCGTAATTCTGCAACCGTTCATTAGATGGTAGCAATTACATGGCAATATGTTTCTGCAGTTCATTATCAAAACACCAAACATGCTGAAAAAAAAATTGGAAATTTGTAAAAAAAAAAAATTGTTGCTTGTGTCACAGTTTTTCGAGAGCCATATCATTTACAACTTTCAGTCGATGGAGCAGTGTAAGGGCTTTGGTTTTTTTCACCCTAAGCTGACACTTTTATTGTCATCATGTACACTGCCGGGAGTGGTGCAAACACCACTCCTGCTACTGAAAGCCGGGTCTCGGCTGTAACATCATATGCAGCGCCCTTGAAGCCATCAGGAGCTACAAGGTACTGCATCCTCACCAGGATGCAGGGCCTACCCCCAGGGACCCAGAAGACCAGTGCCGGTAACAACAAAACATTTAAAATAATCCCTGTTTTTCCCCATTTCCAAAGACTGGTGAGAGGCTAGGGTTGGACCCAGTGAATGGCCACCTAGGGGTGGAGCCGATCCAGTCCACTAGACGACAACCAGGTGGGAGAGGTCAGACAGTCAGTAGACAGTTAGTGAGTAGTCAGAGAGAGGAGTGGAAGTGAGAGAAGTGGAACGTCAACACTGACAGGATGTCACACTCCCGGTCCAACCACACCGCTCACCACCCGTCGCTCCAAGCCCTGGGGTCCCCGCTCCCCGCTGAACCCACTCTCCTGCTACCCGATCCATACCTTTTCCCAGTCGGTCCCGGCCCCGCGCCGATCACTCACTGCAGCCACCTGCGCTCCAGCGTCCTGCCTCTCCTCATGTGGTCTCGGTTTCTGACTTCCGGGTTGCGGCCCTCACACATGCACACTAGGGGGCGCGCGCGTGCACTCACCTAGACTTAAAGGGCCAGCACAGCTGTCTGGAATATCACTAATAAGTAACCTTGGGTATTTAAGACTTGCTACTCCCCATGGCCAGTGCTTGTTCAACGTGTCCCTGTAGCTTGTCTCTTGTACTAGTTGTTCAGGTCCCTCTATGCCTGTGCTTGGTGTAACTCTGTCTCTGCTTGCAGATCCTGAGTACTGTTCTGAGCACACACTCCAGCCTGATCCCAGTAACCTGCACCAGTCTCTGGTTCTGGACTACAGCCTGATCCCGTTAACATGCACCAGCCTCTGCCTCCGGACCTCAGCCTGATCCCGTTAACCTGCACCAGTCTCTGCTCCTGGACTTCAGCCTAATCCCTGTGACCAGCACCAGTCTCAGTTCTGGACTTCTGCGTGATCCTGTTAACCTGTACCTGGTCCAGATCGGATCCTGCATCCAGTGACTCTTGGTGATCCCGGCTTCTCTGCATCTAGGCCCTCTGTGGTTATGCCCGATAGTCCCTTTATAGGGAATCGCTCAAGGCGGCGTCGCAGGTCACAGAGGAGTCCGGTGCATGGTCCAGTGGGTCCACTCCTAGGACTATACCTACACAGGAGAGTGTAACGGTGACCTGAGGGCCCAGGTGTGTGGTTGCTGGTGAAGTACTCACGGAACCATAGCACCAATGGGGTACAGAATCCTAGCTCAAGCAAACGCTCCAGGCAGACCTGATAAAATCTGCACAGTGGGGGTGAAGTGGCCGCGGGTAAGACCGCGGCTGAGTTCCCATAATCTGTGCCAACAAAATCCCCACACTCAGATTTTATGCAAGGGTACATTTCTTTACTGGTAAACATCTCAATGACACACGCAGCTGGCTTAGCAGCACACATAACCAGAGTTTGCTATCCGGGACTCTAACTTCGGACACACGGCACAGAACACAAAAAAAACAGCAATGATAAACAAGAATTCTGTCCCTGACTTGCCCTATGGGTTATATTACCAGTCCAAAACACAAGGAGGGAGGGCTCCCACGTAGCAGGCCTGGACTCCGGGTAACCGGCGGCGACTCCAAGGGAGAGAAGTGGGAAGATCTTCAGCCCTCTCAACAGAGGACTAGCTTACAGTCTCTTGGTATGGAGGAAGGAGACGGTCCGGAGGTCCCTTGAGTCCAGCATCACGTCTGCAGCAGTTCTGGCAATCCCTCACACTTCAGCGATGAGGGCAGTCCGAGGCAGGTCTGTTCAGGTCCAGCTAAAGTAGCTCAGTGTCCTTTTCCCGCACTTTTACTTCCTGTACAACAAGTGCCTGAGGGAGGGGATTAGATTTTACAACGTCCACCCCTCGAGCAGTTTCAGCACTTGTCCACAAGGTGGCAGCACCATCCTGTGTAATGTCAGTCTCCATGTCCATTTTAATCACAAAACAGTCAGAGCTGCTCGCCTCGTTACATATCCCCCCACTGAAAGGTTTGCAGTCCCTGTCAACATTCACAGGTTCCAAGGCAGCGAGGACTGAGGCTGTGGCAGGGGGAGGCTGAGAAGCGGATCATACATACTGGTCCCTATAAGACTGTCCAGGAGGAACCCCGGCAGTGGTGCGGGTAGTACGCCACAGAGGTTGGTTTCCCTCCACTCTATCACTGGTTACACTCTCTACCTCCATCAGTTCCCTAGAGGGAGAGCCAGTCTGAGCAGGCAGATAATCAGTCCCGGAGTCAACAAGGTCACTATGCTGAGTAATATCAATGGTGTCAGTCATGTCAGCAGTGTCATCCTCACCGGGTACTGTGGTCAGGGGGTCAGGCTGGGATCGGCAGGGGCGCAACATATTCCGATGCAAGGTGCGAGAGTTGCCGCTATCTTCGCCCCGGACTCTGTACACATGACCATCGGGGTAGGGGCGCTCAACTACCCGATAGACTTCAGCTTCCCACTTAGCTCGGAGTTTTCCTTGAGGCTTCTTAATACGAACCAGGACTAGCTGTCCTACTTCTAAGGGTTCTTCCTGTACGGGGAGCGGATCAGCATGTCTCTGGTCCCGGATTTGTTGGCCTACCAGTCGGTATACAGTTTCCATCTTCTGACGGTGAGTGTGTAGCCAGGATGGATAGGTACCGCCGGTATCTTTTTCAGGACTGGTCAGGTTTAGGTCATGGACCCCTTTTCCTGGGCGGCCAAAGAGAAGGGTGTGTGGGGTAAAGCCCGTCACGGAGTGGACTTGATTGTTATAGGCCCACACTAGATCTGGGTGGAATTGGGGCCATTGGTCTTTCTTGTCATCAGCTAAGGGGCGGATCAACTGGAGTAGAGTCCGGTTAAAGCGCTCACACGCACCATTCCCCTGTGGGTGGTAAGGGGTGGTTCTGGACTTCTGGATCCCATACATCCGATGCAGCTCCTCGATAATTTGACCTTCAAAACAAGCCCCCTGATCAGAGTGCAACCTCTCCGGACACCCATAGACCTGGATGAACTGTCGACAGATGGCCCGCGCAGCTGACTCGGCAGTCTGATCTTTGGTAGCAACAGCAACTGCGAATTTTGTGAAATGGTCTACCATAACTAGACAGTATTGGTAGCCACCACTCGCCGTCCCAATCGACAGGTAGTCCACCATCAACAGCTCAAGGGGCCGGGATGTCTCAACTGTTTGGACAGGTGCACGCTGCTCAGCGGACTTGTAAAGCTCACAGGTGCGACAGGCTTGGCAGACATCTTCAACCAGCTTGCGGAGTCCTGGACAGTAGATGGACTGTTGGATCCACCGGAAGGTCTTGTCTATCCCAAAGTGGCCGTTCCTCTTGTGTGCTTCTCCCACCATCTCACAGGCCATTTGGGCCGGCACTACAACCTGTAGGCACTCCTCCCGCATGTGGGATAGGAAGATCCTCCGGTATAGCACTCCTTCCCTCAGAATCAGATGATCCCATTGGCTGAGCAGGGTCAGGGTACTGGTGGACAGTCGTGACCGCGTGTCAGAGGACGGCTTCTGCTGCTGCTTCACCCATTGTTTGAGTAGGGCCCATTCAGCATTCCGGTCCTGGATTCTGAACCATTCCTGTGGGGACAGTGGGGACCCTACTGGAGTGCCAGCCTCATCCACAGCATACTGGCGGCAATCCATCATCTGCCGGGCTAGTCTTGTGAAGTCAGGCATCTCGTCTCCTTCCAGCTCTTCGTCCCGGTCCTTAGTGGGCGAGGGGGATGTCCTTCTGGACAGGTTGTCAGCATTCTGATTTTCAGCCCCAGCTCTATATTTAATCTTGTAGTTAAACTTGGAGAGCCGAGCCATCCATCGCTGCTCCATAGCCCCAAGTTTCGCATTTTCTAAGTGGGCCAAAGGGTTGTTATCCGTCAGGACTAGTACTTCTGTCCCCGTCAGATATCCGGCAAATTTCTCAGTCATTGCCCACATCAAGGCCAACAGCTCCAGCCGGAATGAACTGTAATTGGTGGGATTCTTTTCACCTTCATGTAGGGACCTGCTGGCATAGGCTACAACACACTCCTTGCCTTCTTGTACCTGTGAGAGTACTGCCCCCAGACCCTGTAGGCTGGCGTCAGTATGTAATTGAAAGGGCAGGGTGTAATCTGCATATGCCAGGATGGGGGACGACGTCAAGGCACCCTTTAGAGCTTGGAAAGACTCTTCTTGGGTAGGTCCCCAATTGATGAGGCGTCCTCTGGGACTGTTGGTGGTTCCTCGAAGCAGGTTGTGCAGTGGTGCGGCAAGCCGGGCGAAGTTCTTGACAAACCAGCGGTAGTAGCCTGCCAGTCCCAGGAAATCCCTGACCTCCTTAACAGTTGTGGGCTGTGGCCAGTCCCGTACAGCGGCTATTTTCTCCGGCGATGGTTGTATACCTTCGGCCGAGATCCTGTGGCCCAGGTAATCGATCTCCTGCTGTAGAAGACGGCACTTGCTGGGTTTCAACTTCAAGCCATGTTCCCTTAGCCTCTGGAACACGTGGCCCAGCTTCTGTAGATGTTCTTCGAACGTGGCTGAATAGACCACAATGTCATCAAGGTAGATGAGGGTGAAGTCGAAATTGAAGTCTCCCAAGCATCGCTCCATCAGCCTCTGGAAAGTTCCCGGCGCGTTGTTCAGGCCGAAGGGCATCCTGTCAAAGTCGTACAGACCCATGGGTAGGATGAAAGCGGTCTTTTCTCTGTCCTTTTCGCTCATGGGTACCTGCCAATAGCCGCTGGCCAGATCCAGGGAGGAAAAGTACTTGGCTTTCTTCAGAGCCATCAGGGATTCTTCGATCCTCGGCAAAGGGTATGAGTCCCGGATGGTGCAAGCATTCAGGCAGCGGTAGTCCACACAGAACCTCAGGGATCCATCTTTCTTTTTAACTATTACCACCGGTGCAGCCCAGGGGCTCTGGCTCTCTCATACCACTCCGGCATGGAGCATGGAGTTCAGGAGGTTTTTCACTTCTTGGTATTGCTGGGGGGGTATCTGCCGGTATCTCTCGCGGATAGGAGAAGCGTTACCTGTAGGGATCTCGTGTTGGATACTGGTGGTGCATCCAAAGTCGGTGTCATGCCGGGCAAAGGACGCCTGGTGTTCCTGCAGTAGTTTTTCCACCTGGGACACTTCCTGTTTAGAGTATTGGGATGTATCCAGCTGACACTTCTCTAGCAGCTCCTTTCCAGCTTCAGTGTCATCTGTGGCGGTGGCCATGGCGGAGACAGTCACTGTCCAGTCTCCCTCTGTCGATGGGGCAAACTGGAGGGGGCCCCTGGGATTCACCTCTGTCGGTAGGGCGTAGACTCTGGCGAGCTGTGTCCCCGCTTCTAGGTCGACGCCTACACTAGCCATATTGCTTAGACGGACAGGGATCCTTCCCCTCCTCATGACAGCCAGAGTGCAAGCGACTAATGGGTTCAGTTTTCCCTTCCTCGGGGTTCGCGGCTCAATCAGTACCTCCATGCCTTCAAGCGGTCTTGTGGTGCTAAGGGGTAGCGAGATAATTGTCTCCTTTTCAGCCTATAAGGTGATCCTAGTGTGGCGAGGCACAGTGATAGTGGCTATGGGCCGTTGTTCCTCTGCCATTTGTTGTAGGCTGCAGGCCCGAACCACTCTTCGGAATGCTCGGCGGGTGGCCTCGTGTGTGGTAACTTCCTGCCAGTACTTGGGTCCCCGCTTGGTAAACAATGCCAGGTCCAGGTCTTTCAGGACGTTCATCCCAATAATCATGGGCGTTTACGAACCGAAGCCTTCTTTGACCACGATTATCCCCCTCTTCCCGAGGTCCTGTCCACACATTTCGGTGTTCATCCAAGCTACTCCCGTTACTGGAATGGGTAGATTATTGGCCGCTTTGATCTTGATGACGGTATTCGGGTCATAGGCAGCCCGTGGTTGTAGATATTTCTCGTAAAACTGCTCTGAGATGGTGGACACCTGGGATCCAGTATCCATTAGTCCTTGCAAAGCAACTCCCTCTAGCATTACTTTCAGTGTAGGGCTGTTTGATGCAAGCTTGCTCCTTTGTTGGCTTCTTTTCTCTTTGGCTTTCCTGGTCGAGTGAGCCTCCTCAGCCGGGGTGTCTAGTTTAAAGATGGCTGCTGTTGAGAAGCACGGCTTGGCGGTTCTAGTGAATAGGCCTGGGGCTCCACCCGCTGTTTCGAGTGAAACTCCACTTGCTGGGGTGTTTGAGAGTCCATTCGATGGAACAGCTGCGGGTCGGGTTGGAAGGAGTTCTGGGAGCAACGGTTTGCTCTGTGACAGGGATCACCACATTTCCAGCACTTTCCCATAGGCCGGCTAGGTTGCCGTCTCACTTGCCTATCTGCCTGTCGGTCTAGTGTGAGCTGCAGCATCTGCTTCTGTAAATCCGCCACCATCTGCTTCAGTTCCTCCGTGTCGCTGTTCGGAGTATTTGTACTGTACATGGATCTGCAAGTAGCGGTATAAGTCTCTGTTCCCGTAACAGGTCCCCTAGAACGTTCTATGGCTTCTTGTTTAACCTCAGCAAATGTAAGGGCTGGATTTATCCGGAGTAAGTCCTGCAATGAGCGGTTGAGATACGGATCTCTCGGTCCTATTACGAATTGGTCCCTCAGCACCAGGTCGCGGGAGGATGTACCAGCTAGATTTTCTCCATTTTTGCAGGCTTGTTCCAGCAGTACTTGGAGGGCGTTCGCATATCGGGGAATGTCCTCCCACTCGAGCTGTGTACGCTGGAAAAACATGTAGCGCAGTGTTCCCAGGTATCTGGTCGGCCCATAGGTGTTCTCTAGCACCCGCACCAAGTCATCTATGTGTACGCTGGCCCCTAACCGTCTCCAGTCTGACTGTCGTCCATGCCTCCCCCTCTAACGTCAGCATAACCATTTCCGCTAAGGTCTTAGGGTCAGCATTATACATTTCCCCCACTATCCTAAGTTGTTCCGCCCATTCAGGTACAGGGTAATTCCGTCCATTAAACTTTCTCACTTGATTTACAATAGACGCCGGAGGAGCTGTCTGACTATAAGCTACCACCGGGAGGGGATTTTGCTGGTCACAGATCCTGCCGACTACGCCAGATGAAGTGGCCGTGGGTAAGACCGTGGCTGAGTTCCCATAATCTGTGCCAACAAAATCCCCACACTCAGATTTTATGCAAGGGTACATTTCTTAACTGGTAAACATCTCAATGACACACGCAGCTGGCTTAGCAGCACACATAACCAGGGTTTGCTATCCGGGTCTCTAACTTCGGACACACGGCACAGAACACAAAAAAAACAGCAATGATAAACAAGAATTCTGTCCCTGACTTGCCCTATGGGCTACATTACCAGTCCAAAACACAAGGAGGGAGGGCTCCCACGTAGCAGGCCTGGACTCCGGGTAAACAGCGGCGACTCCAAGGGAGAGAAGTGGGAAGATCTTCAGCCCTCTCAAGAGAGGACTAGCTTACAGTCTCTTGGTATGGAGGAAGGAGACGGTCCGGAGGTCCCTTGAGTCCAGCATCACGTCTGCAGCAGTTCTGGCAATCCCTAACACTTCAGCGATGAGGGCAGTCCGAGGCAGGTCTGTTCAGGTCCAGCTAAAGTAGCCCAGTGTCCTTTTCCCGCACTTTTACTTCCTGTACAACAAGTGCCTGAGGGAGGGGATTAGATTTTACAACGTCCACCCCTCGAGCAGTTTCAGCACTTGTCCACAAGGTGGCAGCACCATCCTGTGTAATGTCAGTCTTCATGTCCATTTTAATCACAAAACAGTCAGAGCTGCTCGAATCGTTACAGTGGGACCATCCAGGACCTCACTGACCGTAAAATTCGGGACACAGTAGCAACGGGAGAACCGGGGAACAGGACCAGAGAATCCGACCCCACAGGGTTCAAGCTACCTGTCATACGGACTAAGACTGTCAGACTACCAGGAGGGGAGCCCAAGACGCTCCAAGCCACGGGGACCCACCAACCAGAGACAGGTACAGGGAAAGAAGTCACCAGGTCACCACACCGGCACTGGAACTAAGAGGACCAGCGGTCAAGACCAGCCTTCCTCAGGTTTCCAGCTACCACATTACTGTGAGTAAAGGAACCAGTTAAACTGCAATCCCTTGTGTGGCCTACTTTCTTTCCGCGCCCAACAACATCATCTATCCCCTGGGGCCTGGCCCTACTTGCGGAGGGCCTAACATCCAGGCTGCCACCAACACCAGCCCCAGTAGTGAGAACTGTGCAGCGGCGGCTCCAATAAATATCCGCAACCCGCAAGTGGCGTCACGGTAAAACTTTTATTTCAACTGGAACCGGGAAATGGCCACCCAGTGACATCTCCCCAGCAGTACATCGCCCGGGACCTAGTACCCCATAGTCCTGGGGTGACACAGTTTTTCCTGGCATCACGAACAGGATTGGACTAGCCCCGTTTATACCGGGTGATGTGCGCCTTATGGACTGTGTTTTATTACTCGTGAAACTGACGCCATTTTTGGGGTAAAACGTGACTGCGCCACAGCAGTGGTGAAAAAGCCGTGAAGTGAAAGCCCTTCCCCCTGGGAATGTCCAACATTTAAAACGAAACTGGAAGCAGGGATCCCGGAGGCCCTGCCACAGAATGCCTCCAGGACTGCTACCAGAGACACCATGTCTGTACAGAGGATAGAGGAAGTGAACTGGGTCACCCAGGAACCTGGACGGTGGAGAGGCTGGAGGCAGAGGTCCAGCGGCTGTGTTGGACAATGTGGGCGCAGCAACTTCAGCGCCTCGAGGATTGGCGAGTGGAGATGATGGGTTTAGTGTCGACCATGCGGGCCTATGAGAACCGGGCGCCGCTTGCCCATGTCGCACCGACCTGTATACCAGAGTCCACCCTCAACCAGGCCGCATCACCGCCAGATCTAGCCCCACCACACCAGGTCATGTCACCTTCTCCAGCAGAGAAGGATCAGGTTACACTGCCTTCCCCGGCCAGATCAGACCCGGCCGCATCACCTTCTCTGGTGGAGAAGGATCAGGTCGCACTGCCTCCTGACCCAGCGACGACAGACCAGGCCGTATCATCATCAGGAGCCGCTGAGGAGGCCGCCGCCACCGCTGACGCCTGCCCTCAGGTACTGTGTCCAGCTGCTGTCAGGGAGCCTGCAGCAAGCCACCCTAAACCGGGTAGCAGGGGAGTAACGGTCGTCACCTGGGAGAGAGCCCGTGTTGAAGAGAACACCTGTGAGGCATGCCAGGCAATCAGTACCCAGTTAACCAGGTAGCAACAGGAGGCCCAGTGGGCGCAGGCGGAGGCCAGGGACCTCCAGGAGAAGCAGCAGTTGCGGCGTGCCAGCTACCAGGTACGGGGACTGCAGTACCAGGGCGTGGTGAAGCGATTTAACCTGAAAAGGGGATGGAGTTTTATTGCGGAGCCAGCTTGAAGGATAGAGTCTTTGTTTCCCGCCGGGATGTGAGACCCCCATCTCCCTAAAGGACACCCTGTCCAGGACTTGCATGCAAGAGACAAGGTCACCTACACCCGTCACTATGGGGAACGGGGCTGGTACGCCCTTGATGTAGAGCTATGTCCAGCAGGGTCCTCTGCCGAAAAACCAGCCACCGCTCCTGCCACAGCACCAGTTCCCCAGCTGCCACCAGGAGGCAGTGGAGGAGCGCGGGACCAGTGCACCCAAACAGTGAGTGCTGATCCCAGGAGGCCAGTCGACCCAGATGGACTTTTTCCAGTTCCCTGGTAGCTGTAACCTGCTGAGCTACCAAATGTTTTTTCCTGTTTAAGTTAAATGTGTGAAAAATGTTGATTAACCCGGTTTAAAATAATTCTTGATAAATATGGACCAAAACTGCAGGACTGGCAGCAGTAAAAACTTTTACCTGTAAATAGTTGCACCAGTTGTGCCTAATACCAGAGTACAACCTTCTAAAAAAAAAGGACCTTCATTAACACCGCCACCAAGGAGAGGAAACGGTCGCAGGAAGGGTCTGCGGCCGAGGCGGCCGAGACCCGGTCACCATGGTCACTGGTGACCTTCCTCCTAGGGGTTTTGGGACCAGGACCTTTGAGTGGTGGGTGATGGGAAGGGTATTCCAGTTAGTAACGTTTAAGAAAATGCCTCCGCTGCAAGGGAAGAACGTTAATGTTTAAAAGTGTGCAATAAAAGTATTAACCTGTGTCACTTTGCAGCCCAAGGATGTGCTGGAATTAACCAAGGGGGAATGTAGTGCCCCTGAAGCAATCAGGAGCTGCACGATACTACATCCTCACCAGGATGCAGGGCCTACCCCCAGGGACCCAGAAGACCAGTGCCGGTAACAACAAAACATTCAAAATAATCCACGTTTTTCCCCATTCTTAAAGACTGGTGACAGGCTAGGGTTGGACCCAGTGGATGGCCACCTAGGGCTGGAGCCGATCCAGTCCACTAGATGACAACCAGGTGGGGGGGGCAGACAGACAGTCAGTAGACAGTTAGTGAGTTTTCAGAGAGAGGAGTGGAACGTTAACACTGACAGGAGAGTGTAACGGTGACCTGAGGGCCCAGGTGTGTTTGCCGGTGGAGTACGGTGGAGAACTCCTGGAACCATAGCACCAACGGGGTACAGAATCCTAGTTCAGGCAAACGCTCCAGGCAGACCTGATAAAATCTGCACTGTGAGGGGACCATCCAGGACCTCACTGACCGTAAAGTTTGGGACACAGTAGCAACGGGAGAATCGGGGACAGGACCAGAGAATCCAACCCCACAGGGTTCAAGCTACCTGTCATACAGACTAAGAGACTACAAGGGGGGGACCCCCAGACGCTCCAAGCCACGGGGACCCACGAACCAAAGACAGGTGCAGGGGAAGACTGCCATCAGGTTACCACACCGGCACTGCAACTAAGGGGACCTGCGGTCAACAACAGTCTTCCTCGGGTTACCAGCTACCACATTACTGTGAGTAAAGGAACCAGTTAAACTGCAATCCCTTGTGTGGTCTACCTTCTTTCCGTGCCCAACAACATCACCTATCCTCTGGGGCCCGGTCCTGCTTGCGGAGGGCCCAACATCCAGGCTGCCACCAAAACCAGCCCCAGTAGTGAGAGACTGTGCAGCGGCGGCTCCATCCACATAACCATAACCCGCAAGTGGCGTCACATATAAACTTTCATCTCCCCTGTAAATATTTCCCCTTTTAAAAGCGACCCCCAGGGTTACAGAACTGGGCAACGGCCACCAAGTGACATTTCCCCAGCAGTACATCGCCCGGGACCGAGTACCCCATAGTAGGGCCCATTATACTATACGTAGTCACCAATATACTGCATGGAGGGCTGTGTGGGGGTCACAATTGGGGATCATACTATGTTGGGGGCCACCTGCCACCATTCCTTGCTGGGGTAGTTTAGGGGGGTACAGTAAGGTCATCATACCGCGTGTGTGGAGTGTTTGGGGGGCACTTTTCTCGGCATCACACTTCATAGCTGCAATGAAAGGGGAATCTAGGGGCTTCAATAGGTGGAAAATTACTTGGTAAGGGTAAAGTGGTGAATTATTTTTTGGGGGTGAGGGGCAATTAGAAATGTTGCTATGGGGCCCCAGGATTTCTATGTACGCTTCTGTTCCGAAAATCACCATAGGGGTTCGGTCAGTCCTAGCAATCTGTGCTGTTAGGGAACTACAACTCCCATCATGCCCCGCCTGGGTACTGTTAGGAAGGGTATGACGGGAGTTGTAGTTTTGTGTCCTCACTACGATGTTTGAATCTCCCTCTCCGCTCCCGGCGTTCCTACATTTTGCTGACGTCGTGATCATGTGACCCGTGACGTCAGCTCCTTCTGGAGGATAGGAACTAGCCGCGACCCTTCCACATCCGCTGTAGCAGCACTTTGTACTTCCGGAGCTCCGGAGGATCCGGGACCCACCCTGAGCGGAGGAGAGGTGAGCTGTGCGGGGAGAGAGCCCCGTATCCAGAGGTGCAGGGGACGTGCGGCCGTACCACTGCAGTGTGCAGCAAGGGGGGGGGAACCGGATATGTAGTCATACGGGTTCATTAGTGTCCCCCACTGTTTGCTTCGGTCCGGTGCTATGTACTGTATATTACACCCCTCTGGTAGGACTGAGCTGATTGGGGGGTGTAGCCTGTGCTGTATGCAGCTCTACAACACTAACCCCCCCATTACTGCATGGTGCATGTGTCCTTCCCAGTGTAAATACTACATGGGCCACCAGAACTGCACTGATTCTGGGGGGAGACGGTCTGGCTATGTTCTTCCATGTGTTGTAACCCCCTCTCCCAATCCTGCACTCCCATGTTTCCCTGTATAGGGGGAATAAGCCTCTGTAATAGGAATTTGTACAGACTTTCACCTAGGAGGTTGTAGTGGAGTATAATGTGCAGGGTGAGGCGGTATGAAGACCCCCTTGTGTAGTGTTACATGTAATAACACCCCCACACATAGGAAACACCGCCAATCCCACCCCAGATGTACTTTATTATTGTGGTGACCCCTGTGGGAGCGCACAGGAGGGGAAAATCCCACAAATCCACAGCAAAAAATCAGTGCAGATTTTGCTCCTCCCCCGGGGGCCATCATGTTGCCCTTTTAGGAGTGAGTCCTATTAAATATCCGCTGCAGACTGCGGGATATAAAGTCCTGGACATTTATAACTGGAAAAGTCCAGCAGCTTCAGTGTGATGGCATCCACATGTTGGTAGTGTAATCTGCAGCGTTCCCTGCCCTGGAGTATACTAGGAGTGGGTCATAACGACCAAGTGTGCGATCTGTGGAGGGCACTGATCCGATGACTCCTGTGCGGACACGTCTGGGATCTGTGGGGGGGCACTGATCCGATGACTTCTGTACGGACACGTCTGGGATCTGTGGGGGGGCACTGATCCGATGACTCCTGTACGGACACGTCTGGGATCTGTGGGGGGGCACTGATCCGATGACTTCTGTACGGACACGTCTGGGATCTGTGGGGGGGCACTGATCCGATGACTCCTGTACGGACACGTCTGGGATCTGTGGGGGGGCACTGATCCGATGACTCCTGTGCGGACACGTCTGGGATCTGTGGGGGGGCACTGATCCGATGACTCCTGTACGGACACGTCTGGGATCTGTGGGGGGGCACTGATCCGATGACTCCTGTACGGACACGTCTGGGATCTGTGGGGGGGCACTGATCCGATGACTCCTGTACGGACACGTCTGGGATCTGTGGGGGGGCACTGATCCGATGACTCCTGTACGGACACGTCTGGGATCTGTGGGGGGGCACTGATCCGATGACTCCTGTACGGACACGTCTGGGATCTGTGGGGGGGCACTGATCCGATGACTCCTGTACGGACACGTCTGGGATCTGTGGGGGGGCACTGATCCGATGACTCCTGTACGGACACGTCTGGGATCTGTGGGGGGGCACTGATCCGATGACTCCTGTACGGACACGTCTGGGATCTGTGGGGGGGCACTGATCCGATGACTCCTGTACGGACACGTCTGGGATCTGTGGGGGGGCACTGATCCGATGACTCCTGTGCGGACACGTCTGGGATCTGTGGGGGGGCACTGATCCGATGACTCCTGTGCGGACACGTCTGGGATCTGTGGGGGGGCACTGATCCGATGACTCCTGTGCGGACACGTCTGGGATCTGTGGGGGGGCACTGATCCGATGACTCCTGTGCGGACACGTCTGGGATCTGTGGGGGGGCACTGATCCGATGACTCCTGTGCGGACACGTCTGGGATCTGTGGGGGGGGCACTGATCCGATGACTCCTGTGCGGACACGTCTGGGATCTGTGGGGGGGGCACTGATCCGATGACTCCTGTGCGGACACGTCTGGGATCTGTGGGGGGGCACTGATCCGATGACTCCTGTGCGGACACGTCTGGGATCTGTGGGGGGGCACTGATCCGATGACTCCTGTGCGGACACGTCTGGGATCTGTGGGGGGGGCACTGATCCGATGACTCCTGTGCGGACACGTCTGGGATCTGTGGGGGGGCACTGATCCGATGACTCCTGTGCGGACACGTCTGGGATCTGTGGGGGGGCACTGATCCGATGACTCCTGTGCGGACACGTCTGGGATCTGTGGGGGGGCACTGATCCGATGACTCCTGTGCGGACACGTCTGGGATCTGTGGGGGGGCACTGATCCGATGACTCCTGTGCGGACACGTCTGGGATCTGTGGGGGGGCACTGATCCGATGACTCCTGTGCGGACACGTCTGGGATCTGTGGGGGGGCACTGATCCGATGACTCCTGTGCGGACACGTCTGGGATCTGTGGGGGGGCACTGATCCGATGACTCCTGTGCGGACACGTCTGGGATCTGTGGGGGGGCACTGATCCGATGACTCCTGTGCGGACACGTCTGGGATCTGTGGGGGGGCACTGATCCGATGACTCCTGTGCGGACACGTCTGGGATCTGTGGGGGGGCACTGATCCGATGACTCCTGTGCGGACACGTCTGGGATCTGTGGGGGGGCACTGATCCGATGACTCCTGTGCGGACACGTCTGGGATCTGTGGGGGGGCACTGATCCGATGACTCCTGTGCGGACACGTCTGGGATCTGTGGGGGGGCACTGATCCGATGACTCCTGTGCGGACACGTCTGGGATCTGTGGGGGGGCACTGATCCGATGACTCCTGTGCGGACACGTCTGGGATCTGTGGGGGGGCACTGATCCGATGACTCCTGTGCGGACACGTCTGGGATCTGTGGGGGGGCACTGATCCGATGACTCCTGTGCGGACACGTCTGGGATCTGTGGGGGGGCACTGATCCGATGACTCCTGTGCGGACACGTCTGGGATCTGTGGGGGGGCACTGATCCGATGACTCCTGTGCGGACACGTCTGGGATCTGTGGGGGGGCACTGATCCGATGACTCCTGTGCGGACACGTCTGGGATCTGTGGGGGGGCACTGATCCGATGACTCCTGTGCGGACACGTCTGGGATCTGTGGGGGGGCACTGATCCGATGACTCCTGTGCGGACACGTCTGGGATCTCTGGGGGGGGCACTGATCCGATGACTCCTGTGCGGACACGTCTGGGATCTGTGGGGGGGCACTGATCCGATGACTCCTGTGCGGACACGTCTGGGATCTCTGGGGGGGGCACTGATCCGATGACTCCTGTGCGGACACGTCTGGGATCTCTGGGGGGGGCACTGATCCGATGACTCCTGTGCGGACACGTCTGGGATCTCTGGGGGGGGCACTGATCCGATGACTCCTGTGCGGACACGTCTGGGATCTGTGGGGGGGGCACTGATCCGATGACTCCTGTGCGGACACGTCTGGGATCTGTGGGGGGGCACTGATCCGATGACTCCTGTGCGGACACGTCTGGGATCTGTGGGGGGGCACTGATCCGATGACTCCTGTACGGACACGTCTGGGATCTGTGGGGGGGCACTGATCCGATGACTCCTGTACGGACACGTCTGGGATCTGTGGGGGGGCACTGATCCGATAACTCAGTTTGTGTAAACCAACTGTCTCGGGGTCATAGAGGGGGGGACTAAGTGGTCCTCAATACTCTGTCAACCTGTCACCGCTGTTTGCAAATCCACAGCCATTTTCAGCGCAGAGCGAGTAATTTGTGGTTTTCAAACAGGACCCTGACCGCATCCCTGGCTTTTCATTAGCCGGCTTGGCGCAATGTCATCATTGCAGCGTGACATCACACAGGGGCGGTAATCAGAAGTCGCAGATGCCGTCAGGTAAAAAGCGAAATCCAGGGCTCCGGTCCGGCTTCCCCAGATTAGATGGGGCCATTTACTTCGGTGCAACAAATCAATTTGCCCCAAGTCTGTACCGCATGTAATTTACATTATACAGCAATAGTGGGATTCATGTCCTCATTAGTTGCGGAGTGTTCGTATAAATGACGGTGTCCGGCTAAAGATACCACGTGTCCTGCAGCTATCATAGGTTTTCAGGGACATTACTCCATATTTCTTTCTTCTTACAGGATGTTTTTTTCTTGCTAAATTCAAATTCTTCAATAGGGAAAACCACTTCAACTAATGGGACAAAAGCATTATTCCTACTACCTGAAGGGAGGGGTATCAAACAGTGATGAGCGTGCACTACCATGGTCGGGTACTCGTAACTAGTGATGAGCGAGCATGGTAGTGCCCGCTCATCACTAGTTACGAGTACCGAGCACCCGAGCATGGTAGTGCCCACTCATCACTAGTTACGAGTACCGAGCACCCGAGCATGGTAGTGCCCACTCACCACTAGTTACGAGTACCGAGCACCCGAGCATGGTAATGCCCGCTCATCACTAGTTATGAGTACTGAGCACCCGAGCATGGTAGTGCCCGCTCATCACTAGTTACGGGTACAGAGCACCCGTGCATGGTAGTGCTCGCTCATCACTAGTTACGAGTACTGAGCACCTGAGCATGGTAGTGCCCGCTCATCACTAGTTACGGGTACTGAGCACCTGAGCATGGTAGTGCCCGCTCATCACTAGTTACGGGTACAGAGCACCTGAGTATGGTAGTGCCCGCTCATCACTAGTTACGAGTACTGAGCACCTGAGCATGGTAGTGCCCGCTCATCACTAGTTACGGGTACAGAGCACCTGAGTATGGTAGTGCCCGCTCATCACTAGTTACGAGTACTGAGCACCCGAGCATGGTAGTGCCCGCTCATCACTAGTTACGGGTACAGAGCACCCGTGCATGGTAGTGCTCGCTCATCACTAGTTACGAGTACTGAGCACCTGAGCATGGTAGTGCCCGCTCATCACTAGTTA